>NC_135238.1:39407700-39587700 GCF_051348905.1 Ranitomeya variabilis
GAGAACGCAGCTCTGAAGTTGAGCACACACACCTCCTCTGTATTCATTCTGTATGGACCTGCAGAGAATTGGTGAGTGCCGGACTCAGGTATCTTGCGTAGTCCCATTGAGAATGAAATGGAGGGAGGTGCGCATTCTCAACCTGGTCCATTCTGAGCCCCTTTCTCAGGATCAAAGGACCACCAATGATAAGTTGTCCATTCTCCTTTCGATAGTGAAAGACATATACTTGGTAAAATTCCTTTAACCCATTCCAATCCAATTTTTCTTTTTATTTTTCACAACACATGGCCTGCTAAAATATATAAAGAATACAACGAGCTATATACTCAAAAGTCAGTACTAGTCAGTACAAATATAGAAAAAGCTTCTTAGATGTCTTTCAACATGGGAATGGAACAAGAGAATCATAATGTTGGAGAAGATCAGATCAGAAAGGGTTGTGTCTGTAGGGATGTGGCCTGTCTTACCCTGATGCCGCCCCTGAAGACAACAGACGTGCTATGTGAACACCGTTGTGCTGGTTTTATATGTAAAAGTAGCGTGCATCTAATGTAATGTAATGCAATGTGTTATGGTGATATACAGTATATAAGATATTAATGTATAATGTGAGTATAGCATAAGGATAAGCTTAGGACAGCATAGGATACAGAATTAAGGCCCCGTCTCACACAGTGACGCTGCAGCGATACAGACAACGATGCTGATCGCTGCAGCGTCGCTGTGTGGTCGTTGTGTGGTCGCTGGGGAGCTGTCACACAGACAGCTCTCTCCAGCGACCAACGATCAGGGGAACGACTTCGGCATCGTTGAAACTGTCTTCAACGATGCCGAAGTCCCCCTGCAGCACCTGGGTAACCAGGGTAAACATCGGGTTACTAAGCGCAGGGCCGCGCTTAGTAACCCGATGTTTACCCTGGTTACCAGCGTAAATGTAAAAAAAACCAAACAGTACATGCTCACCATCTGTTGCCCGTCAGGTCCCTTGGCGTCTGCTTCCTGCTCTGACTGAGCCGCCGTACAGTGAGAGCAGAGCGCAGCGGTGACGTCACTGCTGTGCTCTCACTTTACGGCGGCAGTCAGAGCAGGAAGCAGACGCCAAGGGACCTGACGGGCAACAGATGGTGAGCATGTACTGTTTGTTTTTTTTTACATTTACGCTGGTAACCAGGGTAAACATCGGGTTACTAAGCGCGGCCCTGCGCTTAGTAACCCGATGTTTACCCTGGTTACCAGTGAAGACATCGCTGGATCGGTGTCACACACACCGATTCAGCGATGTCAGCGGGACCTCAACGACCAAAAAAAGGTCCAGGCCATTCTGACACGACCAGCGATCTTGCAGCAGGGGCCTGATCGCTGGTACGTGTCACACATAGTGAGATCGCTACTGAGGTCGCTGTTGCGTCACAAAACTTGTGACTCAGCAGCGATCTCGCTAGCGATCTCGCTATGTGAGACGGGGCCTTAAGGATAAAAGGCTTAGCATATAAGATAGGAAATGGTTAAAGATAGAGCTAGCCCAGTGGGTGGGCACTAGTGCTGATAAGAAGGGGGCACTTCCTGGTTAGAGGGAGTTCAGTGTCAGCCGGTGAAGTGCCGGAGTGAAGCACAAGTTCAGGTGCAGTGGTTTGCTAGAGGCATCATGGGCCAACTGTTTGAGGCAGTGGGAGGCCAAAGGGAGTTCCGTGATGGACATTCTAACAATGTCTGGAGCCTAGGGCTCGGGCCAGGTACCGTTGAGTGGGCCTGGTCTTCTGACATCAAGAGGTCATGGATGTAAAGCTACATGGAGGGCAGGTGGCTGGTCCTGGGTGCACTGCCGGAGTGAATATTGAATCCCTGAGGCTGATGGAGTCAGCGGGCTAAGGAGTAGTCCAGAATGAATGATGGCAGAAGAGAAGAGGAGTTGTGCTGAGGAGGAAGGACATGTGAATTTATGTGCCCTATCCCACCTGTGCCCTCCTGATGTACTTGGACTGTTTAGTAAAAGTTTGCAAAGAACCTGGAGTCCCATGCATTGTGTTCTCCCTGAGGACGGACGCCTGGAGGCAGCAAAGACCTGCGGCCTACCAGTGAATGTGATGCCCTCCACACTCTACAGCACACTGGATCTGGAACACCCCTTATCTATAAAGGGGCAGAGCGCAACTGGACAGCAGCTCGGTCACGACTAACACTCTCGGCCATTTTACATGTCACCAGATCAAAAGTGGCAAGTTTTTGCTCTTATCTTATTTCTGCTGCTTCCCTAAGTATTCTGTTTTATTTAAATCAACGATACGGTTCCAGAAAAATGGGCTTTTTATAGTGATAATTTTTGTGATCTTTATTAAGGGGGCGTGGCACACAGGATTCTCAGGGGCGTGTCTCTAGGCTCCTCTGTACTATTCTCTTAGCCACGCCCCTTTGTATGGACCATAAAATGATGCTCTAAATAAAAAGGCTTATATCTCTGTAACTGTATGGCGGATTTAAAGAAAACAAAAAAATAAAATACTCGGGGGAGCATCAGGAATAAAATAAAATCAAAATCTGCCCTTTTTAATTCCGATTCTCTTCCAGCCTATGTTACTTGTGGTTGTGCCGTCCTAACATTTACTATCATGGCAGCCACCGTTCAGACATGGAACGTAAGAAAATGAAACATCTACATTTGGAACAGAAGACGCTAGGATTGTCATGAAGCAGATAAATAGCATCGCCTTATATGTGCTAATATTGTTTTGTTTCCTGGGGGTACAGCACAGGCTCTTTTCTACGGTATCTTTATTTTTCATTTACAGAATAACCCTTCAAATCTGACAAGCTTTTCTGATTCAGTGATTTTGGGCCCTTGTAGAATACTGATGATGGAAACATGATTATCTCTGCTGGAGAGCTAAATTATTGTGTGATAATGTTTTATCCACTGAGTTATTACAGGGTAGTTTGTGTGATGTATGGAGAAATTAGGTTTGTTTTTCTCTTTTTTTTAACTCTTCCTAGATGTTCATTTTATGACTGTGCAGGATATATATGAACAAGGCATTATTTCTCTATAATTTACCCAAAATTAATTCCTTATGTAAAACTACGGGACCATAATATATGATTCAGCCTTTATTATGCTCCTGTTAGAGGCCTATTGCACTGTTCATCCAGAGCTTATGGGTTCATGATGGCAAAAATAAAGAGAAGACATTAACCGAAGGTAGCGAGATATTCAGCAGGCTACCAGGGAAAACAGTACAGGGCCTTAAATCTGTGGCTTTCCCATTGGATCTGGGTTATTTACTTATTAATAAATTATGGAAGATTCATCATCATCATCATCATCATCATCAAATAAAAATATGTAATTTTATTTGTTGTAAATGCCGCTGTTCTCCTGAGTTCGGCGTTCTTTTTCTTATGTTCCTGCGTATCTTCATTCCTGAGATATGGCCCTCTCTTCCCAGGATACAAATCTAGTTTTTTATCCAACTGGGTGTGGTCCTAAAGGAAACACCCATAGAGAATAATTTGGAGGGTCACACCCACTTGGTTAAAAGACTAGATTTATATTGTAGGGAAGAGGGGGTCATATCTAAGAAAAGGAGAGGAGCAGGAACAAAAGGAACACAACGTCAGATTCAGGAGAAGAGTGACATTTGCACCAGGAAAAAAAGCATAAATATGGCAGGTGACAAGTCCTCTTTAATATTACAAAGAACATAGTAAGTTTCCTTTTTTCTACCTTTGGTTCATGGTTAGGCCAAACAGCCTAAGAGGAAGCAAATTCTGCAGTGACTCTACTGTAGATTTCCGAACGGTGACAGTGTGCAATGTGCATACTGTCAAGATTCCCTTGATTACCCCATGCTAGACTGTATGTATGTTGTTTGCATAATTGCGGACACATGCCGACTAGTCTCATCCAGCTTCTCTCAATAGAAGAGAATTGAAAGAAGCCAAGTGAGACTAGTCTATACATGACCGTAAGTATGCAAATCACATACATGTGGTCATATAATGGCCCACATGACCAGGGATCACCAGAAAGTCATGACAGTGAGCACATTGCACACTTTCACAATTTGTCAGTCTGGATTCATGTAGAACTGGAAAACCCCTTTAAAGTGCCCATTTAATTCTCAAACTGTGATAATATGAGTCTTCTATAAAACATAAAAGTATGTGGTTTTAATGGAAGATTGCCTGTGTTATTTTCCCATAAATACTTTTTGAGAAATGGGCTCTTTTGTGTGTGCAATATTCCCTTGCGAACTCAGTGAGAAGCTGGGTGCCGCTGGTAGATTAATGTCCTGTCATGTACATTGCCGGCTGCTGGGTTTCAATAACTAGAATATTTTTATCCCATATAACAATTGGAAATGGGTTTTGCTTTGGTGTTATTCTGACTTTTGATTTTCATTAAAAATGGCAAGATATACACCAGGTCAAGCTAGGGTTAAACTCCAAATGTCATCACACCTCAATGGCAAATGTCACAGTTACTGAATATCACCTACAGTAACTTGGCAGCTATTTACCAGGAAAGGTTCATGTATTTAGACTTCCGCATCAACAAAGAATGTCTGTACATATAAGCAGGCATAGTATGGACCTGGCATTGGACCTTCTAAGGCATTAATTCCAAGGTGTAACTCTGCGTCTCAGACATGTGCAGTATGCTGCTGAAAATGCACACGGTAAAATCACTGCATAGGAGTAATATCACAGAGCCTCAATAATGCAGAAAATATCCCACACAAGAAAATGCACACAGTGATGTCACAGGACAGGGATAATACACACAGTGATGTCACAGGACAGGGATAATACACACAGTGATGTCACAGGACAGGGATAATACACACAGTGATGTCACAGTACAGGGATAATACACACAGTGATGTCACAGTACAGGGAAAATAAACACAGTGATGTCACAGTACAGGGATAACACACACAGTGATGTCACAGTACAGGGATAATACACACAGTGATGTCAAAGTACAGGGATAATACAAACAGTAATGTCACAGTACAGGGAAAATAAACACAGTGATGTCACAGTACAGGGATAATACACACAGTGATGTCACAGTGCAGGGATAATACACACAGTGATGTCACAGGACAGGGATAATACACAGTGATGTCACAGGACAGGGATAATACACACAGTGATGTCACAGTACAGAGATAATACACACAGTGATGTCACAATACAGGGATAATACACACAGTGATGTCACAGGACAGGGAAAATAAACACAGTGATGTCACAGTACAGGGAAAATATACACAGTGATGTCACAGTACAGAGATAATAAACACAGTGATGTCACAGAACAGAGATAATACACACAGTGATGTCACAGTACAGGGATAATAAACACAGTGATGTCACAGTACAGGGATAATAAGCACAGTGATGTCACAGTACAGGGATAATACACACAGTAATGTCACAGGACAGGGAAAATAAACACAGTGATGTCACAGTACAGGGATAATAAACACAGTGATGTCACAGTACAGAGATAATAAACACAGTGATGTCACAGTACAGAGATAATACACACAGTGATGTCACAGTACAGGGATAATACACACAGTGATGTCACAGTACAGGGATAATAAACACAGTGATGTCACAGTACAGAGATAATAAACACAGTGATGTCACAGTACAGAGATAATACACACAGTGATGTCACAGTACAGGGATAATAAGCACAGTGATGTCACAGTACAGGGATAATAAACACAGTGATGTCACAGTACAGGGATAATAATCACAGTGATGTCACAGTACAGGGATAATACACACAGTAATGTCACAGGACAGGGAAAATAAACACAGTGATGTCACAGTACAGGGATAATAAACACAGTGATGTCACAGTACAGAGATAATAAACACAGTGATGTCACAGTACAGAGATAATACACACAGTGATGTCACAGTACAGGGATAATACACACAGTGATGTCACAGTACAGGGATAATACACACAGTGATGTCACAGTACAGGGATAATACACACAGTGATGTCACAGTACAGGGATAATAAACACAGTGATGTCACAGTACAGGGATAATATACACAGTGATGTCACAGTACAGGGATAATACACACAGTGATGTCACAGTACAGAGATAATAAACACAGTGATGTCACAGTACAGGGATAATAAACACAGTGATGTCACAGTACAGGGATAATATACACAGTGATGTCACAGTACAGGGATAATACACACAGTGATGTCACAGTACAGGGATAATAAACACAGTGATGTCACAGTACAGGGATAATATACACAGTGATGTGTTATGATCTGGTGACTTTGGAGCCGCATGAGACTTTCTCTGGAGTAGGTGGTACCTGTACTGACCGCAAACCCTAAACTGACACCGCAACTAGAAGTAGCCGTGGGGTGTACCTAACACATCCTAGACACCTCGACACAGCTGGAGGACTAAATACCCCTATAGATGGAAATGGGAATTCTATCTTGCCTCAGAGCAGAACCCCAAAGGATAGGCAGCCCCCCACAAATATTGACTGTGAATATAAGAGTAAAGACACACACAGGCAGAAAACAGGATTTAGCAAAAGAGGCACCTCTAGCTAAATAGAAAAGGATAGTGCGGCGCGCCCACACCGCCGCAGGGCCGAGGGGTACCCGGAGCCGGGCCTCTGAGATCTCAGTCCTGGGGTTGTCACGGTGGCTAGACCCGGTCCGTGGCCCTGTCCGTCAGTGGGGGACGTCCGGTGTAATAGGTGGTAGTAATGGTAGCGATGTAGCGGTGCGGTTGTGGGGTGTAAGTCGCGGTAAATAACGAGGACACCAGGTTGCAGTCTCTTTACCTCTTTACTGGAGATCTCTGAGTCCTCAGTCCAGAACACGGTTCACCAGGCTACGCAAGTCCGGGCGGTCCAATGGCACCTCCAGAGTTCTCCTCTCAGGTGGAAATCTGTGCCTTCCTTCTAGCGCTATGTGTTGTAGTCCTTCCCTGCTGTGCTCACGGAAAGTAACCCCACAACGGTTGTGTCTGTTTCTTAAGTTCCCTCACAACTCGATTTGATGTTCCTCTGTAATCCACCCCTTCCCTGTATTCAGGTTGGAATGGCACCCGTTTGTCAGGTAGGCCTGGAGTTCTTCCGGGACCCTAGAGTCGCCCCTCTCCCGCAATTGCCCCCCAAGACTTCATAGGTGATATGTGGTAGACAGCCCGCCTGAGACCGACTGTCCTGCCGCTGTTTGGAGTATGGCTTGAAGCTGTATTCTAATCCACTCCCTCGGCGTTCCGGCCACCGGTATTGCGCCTCAGCAGGGTGCTGCCTCTTTCAACAAAACCCCTGCTGGTATTATCCTTCTGCTTGATCTCGTTTCTCACTCAGCACAATCTATCTCGCTTCTAGTCCTTTCTTGAGTCCCGCCGCTTCCAGGAGCCTGCGCGGACCCGTTACGTTCTTTCAATGCCAAGCCTCTGCCAGGATCCCACCCCTGGCAGAGACCCTACAGTCTCTCCCTTCACAACACCCCCTGCCACAGGGTGTTGCTCCGTTCAATCCCGTCAGCGTTCTGTCTAACTTCCTGCCTGACCCCCAGTTTACCCACTATGGTGGGGAGTGGCCTAATGAATAGCACCCTTAGCTCCCCCCGGAGGCCCAGCTGTGAAACATATTGGTGTCTGTGATACCTGATTGGAGGAACTCCTTCGGTGCCATCGAACGTACCATGGCTCCCCTTAGCGGCGAAGCCACAGCACTGCAACGACCAGGACTCTGGGGCGCTGCAATAGGACAGAGTACTAAGCGGTCAGTATTAAAATCCTAAAAATATCCACAGCAGAAAATACAAAAATACCACATCTAACTAAAGACATGGAATGTATATCTGCATCTCCTGAGAATCCAACATGACTGAAAAATCCAAACACAGTCTAAGCTGGACAAATAAACACAATGAATTGCACTGAATTGTAAAGCACACAGCATGTGTGCTGCAGAGACAAAAACAGAAACTTATCTTAGCTGAATTGGCAGCAGAGCAGGAGGAACCAGACAGAGATGAAACACCTCCAAGAACAATGGACAACTGGCAATGGCTAATGGATCCTGCAGACCTAAATAGCCCAGTCAGAGCTGCAATCAGCAGAAACACCTGCCCAGGATTGCAACCCAGAGGCAACTGCACTACCACCAAAAACCACCGAAGGGAACCCAAGAGTAGAATTCACAACAGTGATGTCACAGTACAGGGATAATACACACAGTGATGTCACAGTACAGAGATAATAAACACAGTGATGTCACAGTACAGGGATAAAAAACACAGTGATGTCACAGTACAGGGATAATACACACAGTGATGTCACAGTACAGGGATAATACACACAGTGATGTCAAAGTACAGGGATAATAAACACATTGATGTCACAGTACAGGGATAATATACACAGTGATGTCACAGTACAGAGATAATAAACACAGCGATGTCAAAGTACAGGGATAATAAACACAGTGATGTCACAGTACAGGGATAATACACACAGAGATGTCACAGTACTGGGATAATACACACAGTGATGTCACAGTACAGGGATAATACACACAGTGATGTCACAGTACAGGGATAATACACACAGTGATGTCACAGTACAGGGATAATACACACAGTGATGTCACAGTACAGGGATAATACACACAGTGATGTCACAGTACAGGGATAATACACACATTGATGTCACAGTACAGGGATAATATACACAGTGATGTCACAGTACAGGGATAAAAAACACAGTGATGTCACAGTGCAGGGATAATACACACAGTGATGTCACAGTACAGGGATAATACACACAGTGATGTCACAGTACAGGGATAATATACACAGTGATGTCACAGTACAAGGATAATAAACAAAGTGATGTCACAGGACAGAGATAATACACACAGTGATGTCACAGTACAGGGATAATAAACACAGTGATGTCACAGTACAGGGATAATATACACAGTGATGTCACAGTACAGGGATAATACACACAGTGATGTCACAGTACAGGGATAATACATACAGTGATGTCACAATACAGGGATAATACACACAGAGATGTCACAGTACAGGGATAATACACACAGTGATGTCACAGTACAGGGATAATACACACAGTGATGTCATAGTACAGGGATAATATACACAGTGATGTCACAGTATAGGGATAATATACACAGTGATGTCACAGGACAGGGATAATACACACAGTGATGTCACAGTACAGGGAAAATAATCACAGTGATGTCACAGTACAGGGATAATAAACACAGTGATGTCACAGTAGAGGGATAATACACACAGTGATGTCACAGTACAGGGATAATACACAGTGATGTCACAGTACAGGGATAAAAAACACAGTGATGTCACAGTACAGGGATAATACACACAGTGATGTCACAGTACAGGGATAATAAACACAGTGATGTCACAACACAAGGATAATAAACAGTGCTGTCACAGTACAGGGAAAATAAATACAGTGATGTCACAGTACAGGGATAATAATCACGGTGATTACACAGTACAGGGAAAATAAATACAGTGATGTCACAGTACAGGGATAATAATCACGGTGATTACACAGTACAGGGATAATACACACAGTGATGTCACAGTACACGGATAATAAACACAGTGATGTCACAGTACAGGGATAATAAATACAGTGATGTCACAGTACAGGGATAATAAACACAGTGATGTCACAGTACAGGAATAATACACACAGTGATGTCACAGTACAGGGATAATAAACACAGTGATGTCACAGCACAAGGATAATAAACAGTGCTGTCACAGTACAGGGAAAATAAATACAGTGATGTCACAGTACATGGATAATAATCACAGTGATGTCACAGTACATGGATAATAATCACAGTGATGTCACAGTACAGGGATAATAAACACAGTGATGTCACAGTACAGGGATAATACGCACAGTGATGTCACAGTACAGAGATAATACACACAGTGATGTCACAGTACAGGGATAATACACACGGTGATGTCACAGTACAGGGATAATACACACAGAGATGTCAAAGTACAGGGATAATAAACACAGTGATGTCACCGCACAAGGATAATAAACACAGTGATGTCACAGCACAAGGATAATAAACACAGTGATGTCACAGCACAAGGATAATAAACAGTGATGTCACAGTACAGGGAAAATAAACACAGTGATGTCACAATACAGGGAAAATAAACACATTGATGTCACAGTACAGGGATAGTAAACAGTGATGTCACAATACAGGGATAATACACACAGTGGTGTCACAATACAGGGAAAATAAACATAGTGATGTCACAGCACAAAGATAGTAAACAGTGATGTCACAGTACAGGGAAAATAAATACAGTGATGTCACAGTACATGGATAATAATCACAGTGATGTCACAGTACACGGAAAATAAACAGTGATGTCACAGTACAGGGATAATAAACACAGTGATATCATAGTACAGGGATAATAAACAGTGAGGGCACAGTACAGGGATAATAAACAGTGATGTCACAGTACATAGATAATAAACACAGTGATGTCATAGTACAGGGATAGTAAATACAGTGATGTCACAGTACAGAGATAATAAATACAGTGATGTCACAGTACAGGGATAATAATCACAGTGATGTCACAGTACAGGGTAAATATACACAATGATGTCACAGTACAGGGATAATAAACACAGTGATGTCACAGTACAGGGATAATAAACAGTGATGTCACAGTGCATGGATAATAAGCACCGTGATGTCAGAGTACAGGGATAACAAATACAGTGATGTCACAATACAGGGATAATAAGCACATTGATGTCACAGTACAGGGATACTATGCAGTGATGTCACAGTGCAGGGATAACAAACATAGTAATGTCACAGTATAGGGATAATAAGCACAGTGATGTCAAAGTACACAGATAATAAACACAGTGGTATCACAGTACAGGGAAGTTTTATATGTTGACTAGTTCCGGTATTTTTTTTCTTTGAAAAAAAATATTATTTCATCTTTTACATTTTAAAAATTATAAAAAGGAAAATGGGCCAATGCAAAGGATTGGGCACCCTGGATGGTTAGTACTTAGTAGCACCCTTTTTTAAAAGTATCACAGCTTGTAAACACTTTTTGTAGTCAGCCAAGAGTCTTTCAATTCTCGTTTAAGGGATTTTCATCATTTTTTCCTTGGAATATTCTTCCAGTTCTGCGAGATTCCTGGGTCATCGTGCATGCTCTGCTATTTTGAGGTCTAGCCACAGATTTTCAATGATGTTCAGATCAGAGGACTGTGAGGGCCATTGTAAAAACTTCAACTTGGGCCTTTTGAGGTAGTCTATTGTGGATTCTGACGTGTGTTTAGGATCATTATACATTTGTAGAAGTTATCCTCTTTTCAACTACATCTTTTTTTTTTACAAATAGTGTTATGATTGCATCAAGAATTCATTGAAATTTCATTGACTCCATTCTTCCCTCTATCCATGAAAGGTTTCTTGTGCCATTGGCTGTAACACAACCACAAAGCATGGTTGATCCACCCACATGCTTAATGGTTGGCGAGATGTTCTTTTCCTGAAATTCTGTGCCCTTTTTTCTCAACACTTACCTTGGATCATCATGTCGAAAGAGTTCTATTTTAACCTCATTGGTCCAAAAGACTTGTTTCTAAAATGCATCAGGCTTGTTTAGATATTCTTTTGCATTTTTCTTGTGCTGAATATTATGGTGAAGAAGCAGGAGATGTTTTCTTCTGATGACTCTTTCATGAAGGCCATGTTTCTGCAGGTGTCTCTGAACAGCAGAACAATGTACCACAACTCGGAAGTCTGCTAAATCTTTCTGAAGGTCTTTTGCAGTCACGCCGAGGTTCTGATTTGCCTCTCTAGCAATTCTATGACCAGCTCTCACTGAAATTTTGCTTGGTCTTCCAGACCTTATCTTGACCTCCACTGTTCCTGTTAAATGCCATTTCTTAATTACATTTCGAACTGAGGAAGGCGCAGCTTGAAAATGCTTTCCTATCTTCTTAAAGCCATCTTCTGCTTTGTGAGCCTCCACCATTTTCAGAATGCTAGGCAGCTGCTTAGAAGAACCCATGGCTGCTGTTTTTTGGCACAAGGTTAGAGGAGGCCCGGTTTTTATAAAGTTTGGAAATTTGCATCACCTGGCTTTTCCTGATGATGATAGTGAACAAGCCATAACCCTAACAGGCTAATTAAGGTCTGAAACCTTGGTCAAAGTTATCTGAGCCCACAAAGGGTGCCCGAAATTTCTCATCGACCCATTTACCTTTTTGTAATATTTCTAATGTAAAAAATTATAATATTTATTGTTTTGCCTAAAGTAGAAAGGAAATGTGTCTACTTTAACTTTTATCCTTCTAGAGATCATTTCATCCTCACCTTGCTTAAATGTTCACAATAACAGTCATTTTTACAAAAGGTGCCCAAACCTTTACATGCCACTGTATAATAAGCACAGTGATGTCAAAAATCAAGACGTGTATGCATTCTTGTATAACACTGAGGGATAGAATAAGGCATAGGCCAGCACCTACTGTAAGAACTTTCAACAAAGATGAAGGGTGGCACAGACAGGATTTAATGCACATTACATTTTTGCTCCAAATCACAGCAAAAACCTTGATGAGACCAAGATATGAAATAATCCTAAATGTGTTCTGGAGTTCTTTCTGTTGCCACAGTTATTTTGGACATGCGTAAAGTATATTGCTGTTCCAGGGGAAAATTTTTAAAAGTTGTCAAATAAGTTCTTAAGTGACTCTTGAGTGCAGTCAAGTGAGCCAAGAAGGAGCGGGAATTTGGCAAATACTAGAAGACTGCTTTCTTCCTGAATGTGCATTACTAAAAGTAGAGTTGGGTGGAGGAGGAACACCACTATGGATTTTATGGTTTGGACTCTGCCTTTTAGCTCTAGTGAAGAAAGATGCCACACCATACAATTATATTCTATTTTTCGATACACTTAGTTTTGAATTTTGGCATCAACTTGGGAAAGCCCTTTTCATTTTCAGAATGAATGTGTCACAAGCGTATCATGAAGTCCAGGAAAACAGTTTGCCAAATTTGAATTAACCAATTTTTGGGGTTGGATAACCTATCTCTGACTTTATCAACCATTATAAGTGGTAGACATCGCTAATACTATTACCAATGGGTATACGCTTGCAAAATTTCTAGAGTTCCCAAAATATTGAACCTGGATCATACTCTATTCAGGTCTGATTTTTGTGAATTTTAGCATTCCTTTTCAAATAGCAATTTTGGAGCATCTTTTCTTGAAATATTGTTGCAGTAGTGAATAAATTAATAACTGGGCATTACCATTTGGGATCAGTGTTCCTATACACTTGCTGCTGATTGGACAGTATCAGACTAAGGGAAACAACCCATTTGACAAGGGGAATAGAAATAGTCAATTGCCAATTTATCCTGAAATGTTTAGGAAGAATAACAGAAGAATGGCATAATGTAGATATCAAAAAGAATTTCCATATATTTTGAGCTTTTCCTGAAAAATGCAAGTACGTATTTGAAAACAGATACGTTCTCTTTCAAGGGACTTTGATGACTTAAATATTTTTCTATCCTTATGAAAAGTTTTAGCTTAGTAGACCAAGTGTTTCTCAAGCATCAACATTTTTAAAGTGCCACAGAACTCCAGCAAACAATGAAAGTGCGGTGCCCACTTTTTAATTAAAGTAAATTTGGGCCTTTTACTTGACTGGCACTGAGCTGCAGTACCATGTACATCATCCAAACCCGAGTACTGATGTACCATAAAAAATAATGAAGGGGGACTAGTACTAATGTGAGAGCGATAGACCCTGCATTATGCTGATCAGTCTCCCATCAACCAAACATTAATGGTCAATCCAATGAAACCAGGTAATAGAGATTGTAGCACTGGCTGCTTGTGCTACATCATGGTATTGATTGACTTCTCATTATTTGGGAAATACTTGATCACATCAAGCCAGGACTGAACTGGAACCTTAACCACAAAGTTATGATTGAGTTATTTCACCAGATTGGCAGTGACTGAATCGTAGTATCATTTCTCATACATCTTCTATTACTGTTACTGAGTGCATGTAACTCTGATGTTGAGAAATGTTTTTCCGTATGTCACAAGGTGTACTGTAAGGGGTCAGGTGGAAAAAATGGTGACTTTTGTGTTACGTGCAAAACATATTGAACCTGCTTACTTCCCAACTACTAGAGCGGAAACATGGTGACAAGTTTTGCTTAAGTAAGATTTGTTCAATACATTTTAGACGTAACACAAAAGTCACGATTTTTTCCACCTGGCCTAAAGTACACCATGTGACATACGGAAAAACATTTCTCCATTTCTCAACATCATTGTTTATATACAGACTTACATGCACTCAGTAGAAATAATAGAAGATTTATTGGAAATGATGCTACGACTCAGTCACTGCCAATCTGGTGAAATAGGAACAACCCATCATGACTTTGTGGTTTAGGTTCCTGTTCAGTCCTGGCTTCAAGTGATCAAGTATTTCCCAATCAATGGGAAGTCAATACTATGATGTAGCACAAGCAACCAGTACTACAATCTATTGCCCTCAAAGGGAACTTGCCAGCAGGATTGGGCACAGTAACCTACAGACATTGTTAGGTCGGTGCCGTTATACTGAATAAAATGATACTTTGGTTGATGAAATCCATCTTGTGGTTGTTGTCTAATCTTTATTTTCAATTTTTAGTTAATGTTATAGTACAGACCAAAAGTTTGGACGCACCTTCTCATTGAAAGATTTTTCTGTATTTTCATAACTATGAAAATTGTACATTCACAATGAAGGCATCAAAACTATGAATTAACACATGTGGAATTATATACTTAACAAAAAAGTGTGAAACAACTGAAAATATGTCTTATATTCTAGGTTCTTCAAAGTAGCCACCTTTTGGTTTGATGACTGCTTTGCACACTCTTGGCATTCTCTTGATGAGCTTCAAGAGGTAGTCACCGGGAATGGTCTTCCAACAATCTTGAAGGAGTTCCCAGAGATGCTTAGCACTTGGTTGGCCCTTTTGCCTACACTCTGCGGTCCAGCTCAAACCATCTAGATTGGGTTCAGGTCTGGTGACTGTGGAGGCCAGGTCATCTGGCGTAGCACCCCATCACTCTCCTTCTTGGTCAAATAGCTCTTACACAGCCTGAAGGTGTGTTTGGGGTCATTGTCCTGTTGAAAAATAAATGATGGTCCCACTAAATGCAAACCGGATGGAATAGCATGCCGCTGCAAGATGCTGTGGTAGCCATGCTGGTTCAGTATGCCTTCAATTTTGAATTAATCCCCAACAGTGTCACCTGAAAAGCACCCCCACATCATCACACCTCCTCCTCCATGCTTCACGGTGGGAACCAGGCATGTAGAGTCCATCCGTTCACCTTTTCTGCGTCGCACAAGGACACTGTGGTTGGAACCAAAGATCTCAAATTTGGGCTCATCAGACCAAAGCACAAATTTCCACTGGTCTAATGTCCATTCCTTGTGTTCTTTAGCCCAAACAAGTCTCTTCTGCTTGTTGCCTGTCCTTAGCAGTGGTTTCCTAGCAGCTATTTTACCATGAAGGTCTGCTGCACAAAGTCTCCTCTTAACAGTTGTTGTAGAGATGTGTCTGCTGCTAGAACTCTGTGTGGCATTGACCTGGTCTCTAATCTGAGCTGCTGTTAACCTGCAATTTCTGAGGCTGGTGACTCAGATAAACTTATCCTCAGAAGCAGAGGTGACTCTTGGTCTTCCTTTCCTGGGGCGGTCCTCATGTGAGCCAGTTTCTTGATGGTTTTTGCCACTGCACTTGGGGACACTTTCAAAGTTTTCCCAATTTTTTGGACTGACTGACCTTCATTTCTTAAAGTAATGATGGCCACTCATTTTTCTTTACTTAGCTGCTTTTTTCTTGCCATAATACAAATTCTAACAGTCTATTCAGTAGGACTATCAGCTGTGTAACCACCAGACTTCTGGACAACACAACTGATGGTCCCAACACCATTTATAAAGCAAGAAATCCCACTTATTAAACCTGACAGGGCACACCTGTGAAGTGAAAACCATTCCCGGTGACTACCACCACTTGAAGCTCATCAAGAGAATGCAACAAGTGTGCAAAGCAGTCATCAAGGCAAAAGGTGGCTACTTTGAAGAACCTAGAATATAAGACATAATTTCAGTTGTTTCACACTTTTTTGTTAAGTATGTAATTCTACATGTGCTAATTCATAGTTTTGATGCCTTCACTGTGAATGTACAATTTTCATAGTCATGAAAATACAGAAAACTCTTTAAATGAGAAGGTGTGTCCAAACTTTTTGTCTGTACTGTATGCTCGTGCTTCATGTGGTGCTCTAATTAGGTATTCATCAGTATGGCTTCTGACAGGTCACTGATCCCTCCCTGACCTGCCCCTAGTTAACTAATAATTATATGTACATACTTAAAAAAAACCCTTCTGCAGGCAGGCGCCAGCTGTGGCACCTGCGGTGCAGCGTAATCGCATGTTTAATGTGCAGTTAATAACTGTGCTTGATGTTTTCCTGAGGAGTATAAAAAAATCATTTTTAAAATTCCGCCTGCCATGCGCTATCGGTGCATATAGAGGTGATCCGATAGCTGCTACTGAGCAGGCTTGGCGACGCCACCTTGGTAGAGGAAATTTTTTTCCTTCTCTAGCAAGATGAAGCTGCCATTGTATTGACTTCCTTTTGATTGGGAAATACTTGATCACATCAATCCAGGACTGAACAGGAACCTAAACCACAAAGTCATGATGGGTTTTTCCTATTTCATCAGACTGGCAGTGACTGAATCGTTGCATCATTTCAAATAGATCGTACAGGATTATTACTTCTATTACTGCCACTGAGTGCATGTAAGTCTGTATATAAACAATGATGTTGAGAAATGTTTTACCATATGTCACAAGGTGTACTGTAGGAGGTCAAGTGGAAAAAAGTATGACATTTGTGTTTCGTCGAAAGCATATTGAGCAAATCTTACTTAAACAAACGTTGTCACCAAGTTTCTATTCTAGTCATTGGAAAGTAAGCATCAGAAAGCAGGTTAGAGGGTTATTCTCAAGTTTGGAAGCTATTCCCTATTCCCATAGGGGATTACTTGGTGACCGCTGGAGTTCTGACCACTATGTGTGATGGTCGATCATGTACATACAGTGCCTTGCGAAAGTATTCAGCTCCCTGGAACTTTTCAACCTTTTCCCACATATCATGCTTCAAACATAAAGATACCAAATGTAAATTTTTGGTGAAGAATCAACAAGTGGAACACAATTGTGAAGTTGAACAAAATTTATTGGTTATTTTAAATTTTTGTGGAAAATCAATAACTGAAAAGTGGGACATGCAATATTATTCGGCCCCTTTAACTTAATACTTTGTTGCGCCACCTTTTGCTGCGATTACAGCTGCAAGTCGCTTGGGGTATCAGTTTTGTACATCAAGAGACTGAAATTCTTGCCCATTCTTCCTTGGCAAACAGCTCGAGCTCAGTGAGGTTTGATGGAGATCGTTTAGGAACAGCAGTTTTCAGTTCTTTCCACAGATTCTCGATTGGATTGAGGTCTGGACTTTGACTTGGCCATTCTAACACCTGGATACATTTATTTGTGAACCATTCCATTGTAGATTTTGCTTTATGTTTGGGATCATTGTCTTGTTGGAATATAAATCTCCGTCCCAGTCTCAGGTCTTTTGCAGACTCCATCAGGTTTTCTTCAAGAATGGTCCTGTATTTGGCCCCATCCATCTTCCCATCAATTTTAACCATCTTCCCTGTCCCTGCTGATGAAAAGCAGGCCCAAACCATGATGCTGCCACCACGTTTAACAGTGGGGATGGTGTGTTCAGGGTGATGAGCTGTGTTGCCTTTACGCCCAACATATCATTTGGCATTGTTGCCAAAAAGTTCGATTTTGGTTTCATCTGACCAGAGCTCCTTCTTCCACATGTTTGGTGTCTCCCAGGTGGCTTGTTGCAAACTTTAAACAACACTATTTACGGATATCTTTGAGAAATGGCTTTCTTCTTGCCACTCTTCCATAAAGGCCAGATTTGTGCAGTGTACGACTGATTGTTGTCCTATGGACAGACTGTCCCACCTCAGCTGTAGATCTCTGCAGTTCATCCAGAGTGACCATGGGCCTCTTGGCTGCATCTCTGATCAGTCTTCTCCTTGTTTGAGATGAAAGTTTAGAGGGACGGCCAGGTCTTGATAGATTTGCAGTGGTATGATACTCCTTCCATTTCAATATGATCGCTTACACAGTGCTCCTTGGGATGTTTAAAGTTTTGGAAATCAGTTTGTAACCAAATCCGGCTTTAAACTTCTCCACAACAGTATCACGGACCTGACTGTTGTGTTCCTTGGTCTTCATGATGCTCTCTGTGCTTCAAAGAGAACCCTGACACTATCACAGAGCAGGTGCATTTATACGGAGACTTGATTCCACACAGGTAGATTATATTTATCATCATTAGGCATTTAGGACAACATTGGATCATTCAGAGATCCACAATAAACTTCTGGAGTGAGTTTTCTGCACTGAGAGTAAAGGGGCTGAAAAATATTGCACGACCCACTTTTCAGTTTTTGATTTTCCACAAAATTTAAAATAACCAATATATTTTGTTCAACTTCACAATTGTGTTCCAGTTGTTGTTGATTCTTCACCAAAATTTACATTTGGTATCTTTATGTTTGAAGCATGATATGTGGGAAAAGGTTGAAAAGTTCCAGGGAGCCGAATACTTTCGCAAGGCACTGTATACAGTCCTTGCACTCTTAGAGGGACAAAGCCAATCACTAAGCTTGGCTGGTCTTCGGCGCTCCCATAGGGATGAAAAGAACAGCATTGTGCATGGTCAATCACCACTATATTCACACAGTACTCTTCAGAGTTCTGGTTCTCTGGATTGGTGGGAGTTGTAACAGTCAGACCCCCAGCAATCAGGAAGTTATCCCCTATCAGTTATGATTAGGGAATAACTTCCAAGCTTGATAACATTCCTTTAAAGCATCACTCCAGTATTTTTTTTACATAGGAACTCTGGAGCGGTGCTTCTAATGTAGGGTTCCTGTTCCAGGTCTTATTCTTACCAGCTGCCACCTTCACCTTCAATCACCGCCCTCCCATCGGTCTCCAGCACTTTGTCACTTGCCAGATCGCTCTAGTGTTTATTTTTGGAGTATTGCCTCTTTTATTGAACTCTGCAGCCACTGGTCCTGGCCGACACCCTGCAGTCTGCAAGGGCGTCTTGCCCTCACAGTTAAAGTCCACACACCCAGCCAAGTTCCTCATTTTTTTGTTGTGTGCCGGCCGGGCATAAAATACAAGTACCTCGCTTATGGCTACTGCCCCGCGCCACATTACAACTAAGCATAAGACAGTGGTCAGGGATATTAGAGTGCAAGCACCACTCCATTGCAGAAAAAAACTCAAAATGTTGTAGTGGTGTTTTAACCTGCTTTCTGATGATCGCTTTTCAAAAATATACTCCATGTTGAACACATAGTTATCCTTGTATTAAAAGTAGGGCTGCATTAATACAATTAATTAAAAATCCAATCAGAATTGCAACACATTTCCGAAATAGTTTATATTTACTAATGCAATGGTTAAAACATCAGTTATTGGTCACGTCCATATTATGACATCACATTTGCTTCTGTAAATGCAAGGATATTACAAAAAAGTCCATATTCTGAACTTCTGGATAGCATAGAGTTCTGAATTTTGGGGAAATATATTGCATGCCTGTATAAATTATTATGCCAAATTTAAGGCAAATTTGTTTCTTTCAATTTTATAGATTGTTCAAGTGAATGAAGTCACGAGAATGTTCAAACATTAAGAAAAAGTGATTCAAGATGATATGGTGCAGAGCATTGGGTAAAAATGTCTTTGCATATTCGACTGTAGTGAAGTGGCTCAGAGAGTCTCATTGTGGAAGGAAATCCTGTAAAGATGCAGAAAATTTCGTATAGCCTTCAACTGATGTTAAAGAGAAGCATCAAATGTGTTCACAACATGGTCATGGAAGATGTCACTGTGTGATATGTTGTTGAAACTATTGAAATTTCAGTTCTGAAGTGTTTATTCCATCTTAACAAACTCAGTGACGATTCGAGCAAGGATCTGTTCTGGTCAACTGGCTGCCAATGTTCTGGTCGCGAATTGGTTATTTGGACAAAACTTGGGACCATCACTTTGATCCTGACACCAAAAGGCAAAACATCGTGTGAAATATGCTTCTTGGAAGTCAAATCCCTACCCCATAAAAATTCTGTGGTGTTACTTATGCAATAAAAGTGAAGGCAACCATTTTTTTGGAACACAGATTGTATTACATAGTAAGTATGGCTGAAAAAACATATATTCATCAAAATCAACCAAAAGATATGAAATTAAATGAAGGGAAAGGGTTTAGGTGTTATGCATGTACCAATCTGCTCTAAAAGTGTTGATGGATTTGATCAACATTCAGAACAAGAATTTAATTGCTAAGTAGAAATGAGCTGATGAGGCATAATTCGTATTCACCTGTTCATGCATTTCAATTCGATTCATGAAGAAATTATTCTTCACAAATTAAATGTCCTCTTTTATACTCTTGGGTCTCTCGAGATCCAAAAGCATAACAAACATAATATATAATATATATATGCTAATCTCTCCGCTACTCACCACCACCCATCTGGTCAATGCTGTATCCACTGATCACCTGCCACTCACATTGGAATCTACAGTTGTCTTTCATTCGGCTGGATTTCTGGGTGTAATGGTGCCCAGGAGGATTCTACCAAGGCTTGCAGGAGATTAAATACACCATGGCATCTCGTTCTCTTACTCAGAACCCTCCTGGGCACCCTGACACCCGGAAATCCAGGAGAGTGAGATAGGACTGAATATTCCATCTTGAGAAGCAGGTGACCAGAAGATGCGGCAAAGACCAAAAGGGTGGCAGTGAGTTGTGGATGGTCCAAAAAGGTGAAAGACGAGTATAGCAATTTTTTTTACATTATTTTATCCTTTTGATATCCCATTACAATTCAGAAAAATGGTGGCCAGTGGTGGCCATTTTGCAGAATTCAATTGAACTCCATCTTGTTTTGCTCCTCTGTATTACAATTACATAAATATTTATGACATGTTCTTCTGAGAAATAATTTAATCATCGAAAAACACATTCAGAATTGTAAAAGGGTAGAATTTACCCTAGAAGCCATTAAAGAATAAAGTCACTGTGATATTGAAGTTACAATCTGATTTTGAAAAATGTTTAGAATTGAGAGTCCTCAGTGGTTGATACCTTTTAATGGCTAACTGAAAAGATGGTAACAGATTGCAAGCTTTCGAGACTACACAGGTCTCTTCATCAGGCAAAGACTAAAACAAATTCTGAAGAATCACATATTTATGCACAACATAGTATAGAGAAAAAAAAAGAAAAAAAAAGGGGAGAGGGGAAAAAAACCCATGGATAAGCCAGGTGACATGAAGCAGAATTACCATGGGTGATAAACAGTTACGTCCATAAATATTGGGCCAATTCTTAGATAAGGATTGTTTTATTGTCCTGTGATTAGGGTCTCTGTTGTGATGACCCCACATGATTTCAGTTGTTACCACATAGTTGGAACAGAACAGAAGGTATAAAGGCAGTGGAGTGGATCCTTAATTGAGGGGCTTATGGAGAAATACATGACCGAAAGACCACAAAAGAAAGAAGTCATGCACCTCCCTCTCGTTTCTTGTATTATTTTTAGTATAGTAGGTTTTATTGGAGTTTTTCTTTAAGTGTTAGAGAATCCTATTCTTTACATACAGCAAATATCGTTTCCTTGGCATGTCCTGTATTATGTGTGTTAGGATTATAGAGATTACTCTGCGAAAGATTAGTTGAAACAGTCAATAAATCATTTATTTTTAGCGACAGTTACCATTTACTTAGTTATAAGTCACTTACTTCCAGCAGTATATAGGTCATGCAGAAAGGAACATTAAACAGTGAAATATAATATCTCCATGGCTGTATAACATCTCAATTCGGTTTTCAGTTCTGAGCTATTAAAATGTCTTTTTTTGCTTCTATTTGCATATTGTGTCATTTACAGAGCGGATGTGAGCAGATGGGAAAATGTATTAAAATGAATGATGGACATCTGAAGCTTAAAGGAGTTTTTTGAAACCTAAGCAATCTTTTCTGTCTTACTTATTTTTTTATATATATTTTTTTCTCATAGTAAAAAAAAAAATACTAATGCATAGTGAGCATGTAAAAAATTCTGTAGGGTGTCCTATCCAATGGGTTGTCATTAGTGTTGAGCATTCCGATACCGCAAGTATCGGGTATCGGCCGATATTTGCGGGTATCGGAATTCCGAGATACTTTTGTGGTATCGGGTATCGGTATCGAAACAACATTAATGTGTAAAATTAAGAATTAAAATAAAAAATATTGCTATACTCACCTCTCCGACGCAGCCTGGACCTCACCGAGGGAACCGGCAGCGTTCTTTGCGCGCTTTTACTTCCTTCCGTGACGTCACGGCTTGTGATTGGTCGCGTGCCGCCCATGTGGCCGCGACGCGACCAATCACAGCAAGCCGTGACGTAATTTCAGGTCCTCAATGCAGAAATAGGCATCAGGACCTGAAATTACGTCACGGCTTGCTGTGATTGGTCGCGTCGCGGTCACATGGGCGGCACGCAACCAATCACAAGCCGTGACGTAATTTTAAAAATGCGCGCGTCTCCTGCCTCCCGTGACGTCACGGCTTGTGATTGGTTGCGTCGCCCATGTGACCGCGACGCGACCAATCACAAGCCGGAACGTAATTTTAAATTCCTGAATGCCTAGAATTAGGCATTGAGGACCTGAAAATTACGTCACGGCTTGCTGTGATTGGTCGCGTCGCGGCCACATGGGCGGCACGCGACCAATCACAAGCCGCGACTTCACGGAAGGAAGTAAAAGCGCGCATTTTAAGCAAAGAACGCTGCCGGTTCCCTCGGTAAGGTCCAGGCTGCGTCGGAGAGGTGAGTATAGCAATATTTTTTATTTTAATTCTTTATTTTACACATTAATATGGATCCCAGGGCCTGAAGGAGAGTTTCCTCTCCTTCAGACCCTGGGAACCATCAGGAATACCGTCCGATACTTGAGTCCCATTGACTTGTATTGGTATCGGGTATCGGTATCGGATTAGATCCGATACTTTGCCGGTATCGGCCGATACTTTCCGATACCGATACTTTCAAGTATCGGACGGTATTGCTCAACACTAGTTGTCATGTCTAACAGTAACGGCATCTTCCAATGGATCTAAGACATAGATATTGCTAAAGGATGTTTTTAACCATAGGCACTCTGTGTGTGAATGTATTGAGCCTTGGTCATGGGCTCATGGCCAGGTGGGTCAATATTTCTTATGTCAGCTAGCACACCATAGAGACTTATTCTCAACATTGGAAGCTATGTAGATTAGATGATAACCTGCTGATCGGTGGAAGTCCGTTCATTGGAACATCTACTGATTCTGAGAACGGGGCTCAGAAATACCTCCTTAGATGGAGCATTGACCATACATGTGCCACATGGATCCATTCATTGTCTGTGGGCCAACTGGAGATAGCCATGTAATGTAACTATCACCTGCAGGTTCGTAGACAATAAAAGGGGTTGTTGAGCATGTGCTTTCATCAATCATCACCACATATTGGATTATTCTCCTATATGTTCATGAAGCCCTCACCAGTTCTAATGCAAGAGAAAGAGTTTACCGAAGATTCCAAGTGTCCATCACCGGGCAAGTGAACATGAGGTCTTTTAGATGCCTGCATACCCACCTAGTTTTGCAAGCAGAAGACTCGTCTGCATTTTTTGTCCTGAAGCATCTTTTTGGCTTCTTTTTGGTAGTTTCTTGAGCAAATGAGTCATCATTTTTAATGGTCAGCGCTTTTTTCAAATGTTTTTAAATTGTTTTTGAGTTGTCTTTTTTACTGGCATTTTTACTTTTTCTCCATATGACAATGAAGAAAACGGTGGGAAAATTCTCAAAAAGACACTTGGGCATCTTCCGGATGTCTTTCGCTCCTTCACACTAGATCTTGGAAATCAATGTCCCAGAGTCTGGAGGAATAGTGGAGAGGCACACAATCCAAGCTGCTGGAGGTCTAGTGTGAAGTTTCCACAATCAGTGATGGTTTGGGGAGCCATGTCATCTGCTGGTGTAGGTCCACCGTATTTAATCAAGACCAAAGTCAGCGCAGCCATCTACCAGGACATTTTAGAGAACTTTATGCTTCCCTGAGCTGACAAGCTTTTTGGAGATGGAAATATCATTCTCTAGCAGGATCTGGCACCTGTCCACACTGCCAAAAGTACCAATAACTGGTTTACAAACAACAGTATCATTGTGCTTGGTTGAGCAGCAAACTCGCCTGATCTTAACCCCATAGACGCAGGGGTGGGGAACCTCGGCTCTCCAGCTGTTATAAAACTACAACTCCCAGCATGCCCTAGCAACTTGCAGCAGTTGAGGCATGCTGGGAATTGTAGTTCTCCCACAGCTGGAGGGCCAAGGTTCCTGACCCCTGCGAGAGAATCTATGAGGTATTGTCAAGAGGAAGATGAGACACCAGACCCAACAATGCAGATGAGCTGAAGGCTGCTATCAAAGCAACCTGGGCTTCCATAACCCCTCAGCAGTGCCTCAGGCTGATCGCCTCCATGCCACGCCATATTTATGTAGTAATTGATGCAAAAGGAACCCTGAACAAGTATTGAGAGCATTTACTGAACATACATTTCAGTAGGCCAACATTTTGGATTTTAAAATCATTTTTCAAGCTGGTGTTATAAAGTATTGTAATTTACTGAGATAATGACTTTTGGGTTTTCATTGGCTGTAAGCCATAATCATCAACATTAACAGAAATAAACACATGAAATAGATCACTCTGTTTGTAATGACTATATAATATATGAGTTTCACTTTTTGTATTGAATAACTGAAATAAATGAACTTTTCAATGATATTCTAATTTTGAGAGAAGCACCTGTATATGGTGGTCTATAGTCTACCCAGGAGTGGATCAATAGTAGCCAGGGCCCCAGGCAGTTTAGAAGGAGTGGACCCAACCTCAGTACCCGATGTATCACATAATATGTTACATGATTGTCTTGAGAGATCATGTGATAGGTGATGTGATTACCTCACAAGTGCTCTGATGCCCATCTGTAGATGGAAAATGACAGAGACAGCCGCACACATTTTTTTCCCTTATACACAGCGCTGTACATAACATAGTTCATTACTGTACATTATAGAGCAGGGGTGCAAAATTAATTTTCCCGAGGAGCCACATGAGAGACCATGAATATTCTGGAGGCCAGACCAATATGTTGAAATTAATTTTGCTTGATATTAATAGATTAATTTTAATTATTATTTAATAATAATATTAATCATATCACTTAATATTGAGCATAATTACAAGTAAGTATACACAATATGAGCCCACACGCTGCCCCCCTTTATACAGAAAGAGGTCTCACATACTCCCTGATATACAGTATGTGCCCCCACATAGTCCCCTATATACAGTATGAGACCAACATAGCCTACTTATATACAATATGAGCCACCACATAGCTCCTCTATATACTGTAGGAGCCCCCACATAGTCCCTCTATATACAGTAGGAGCCACCACATAGCTCCTCTATATACAGTAGGAGCCCCCACATAGTCCCTGTATATACAGTAGGAGCCCCCCACATAGTCCCTCTATATACAGTAGGAGCCCCACATATCCCCCTATATAGAGTATGAACCCCCACATCATCCCCTATATACAATATGAGCCCCCACATAGCTTCTCTATATACAGTAGGAGCCCCCGCATTGTCCCTCTATATACAGTAGGAGCCCCGCATAGTCTCCTATATAGGGTTTAAGTCCTTACATTGCTTCCTATATACAGCATGAGCCCTCACATAACTTCCCATAAACAGTATGGGCCCCCATATAGCATCCTTATATACAGTGTGAGCCCCCACATAGCTCCTCTATATAAAGTAGGAAACCCACATAGCCTCCTATATAGAGTATGAGCTCCTACATAGCCTCCTATGTACAGTATGAGCCCTCATATGGCCTGCTATATACAGTTTGAGCCCCACATGACCCCCTATATACAGGCACACATCCCATAAACGGAAAAAAACAACAATGCATACTCCTATTCATCTGTCGCTCTACTCTGGTCCCCGTGGATCTATTTCTTCTTGTGGTCGGCACGTACATGCTGATGCCGCCACGTTACAGAAAAGGCAACAGGAGCTCCCCTGGATTTGCAATGTCATTCTATGTTGATTCAAGAATGCTCCCTGCCGGGGAATTAGCCCATCACACAAAACATTGTAGTGAGGGCAATTTGGCCATGGGCCCCCCAAGAAGATTTGGCCCCACGCAGTAGCCCAGATTGCCCTCATTGTAATCGCCGATGAGTCTCCCTCTGTTGAGGAAAGTCACATTACGCTCAATAAACCCTAACAGCAAATATTGGATAAACCTGATTAATCATGATTTTCTTTTGTAAATGTTTGTACAGAAGCAGTCTCATACTGTTCAGGGTTTTAAGATCCAATAAATAGTATTTGTCACCATTGCACCTGTATTGTTGAGTAAATCTTTCCTCCATAGTGATTTTTTTTCTAGCACTATTTTTTTAAGAAAGGAACAAAAAAAATGTATATATATATCCTGCAATAACGTAAGTGTCAGAACAATTGAAAGGCTATTCAGTGAAGTGTGAAGTCAACACATAACACAAGAAGTAAAGGCAATTTGTCCCAAACAGCAAATACATCTCTATCTGACGAAGGAAAACGTTGGGTTTGCAGAACAGAATAAGATTGTATATTCCATCATGGAATACTAAAATGGTTGATTTTTTTTTTCCTGAGGCATAGACAAGAATCCATACTGAAAATTTCCATAGGAGAGTGGAAAAACTCACATGCATTCAGATTGTCATTGTTTTTTGTGACAAAATCAATGCATTAAAGGGCTCTGACCAGTTCGTGATATCAACTTGGGCAATAGAATCACTGAGCTCAGCGAATGGTTGCAGTGCTGTCAATGTGATGTCAATAACACACACAAGGTCCAATGGTGGAGATTTAGTGGTGGACCCAGAGAGGGTGATGAAAGAACAGTTTATGGGTTTTTTTTTCAAACAAATTGCACTTTCTATGCACTCCATGCCCTATCTGACTCTCTGACAGGAAATAGTCACTTTCCCAACATATTAGTCCCGCCCACTCTGGGCTAGTCCCAAACATTAACTCTCACTATCCCTAGTATCAAACTACACACACAAGTCACACTATACATCACAGTTCACACTGCATCACATAACAAACTACAACAACAATCTTGTTTCCTCAAGAGGGAACCATGGGCAGTATGTTTATCTCTTACATAAAAACAGGTGAAAAAAAGAGAGTGTGAAGTTTTTTAGTAATTTTACTGCTTTCATTTTCCCCAAAAAATTAGGCAAAATGATGGTCAGATGAACACAATTTTTCTGGATTCTTGTTATTTGAATCCCATCAATATCCATATTGGTAGAATTCAATTTTTTAGGGAAATTAGTAGTGAAATCGATTTGTTTAAATTCAATCATAATAAGGTAATCAGCGGCTTCTACATTTCAGTAGCCATAAACATTAACAGGAGTGTGAGGTCAATTGTGAGTAGTCAGAGCACCTATGGTTGTGTAGCTAGGCAGTGTCTTTAATCAGAATTTATATAAAACATTTTTCAAAATGTTTTCAAGTTGTTAATATTGATGACCTATCCTTTGGATTAGTCATTAGTACCAAACCAGTATCACAGCTCCCTTCATTGTGTAGTGGCCATAAATGGTATTGCAGCTCTTTCCATTTCTATAGTGATGGAAACTTTCATGGCTACTAAACAATTTAAGCAACTGTGCCACTTTCATTGCTCCATGCCACCTTTAAAATCCAACCATGGTTGTAAGATATTGAGCTAATTGGACATCTGTGTTTTCTTTTTATAATAATCCCTATGTTAGGGATCAATCATCTCAAGGTCACCAAGGATTAAATTAATGACCTCTGTGTCAATATAAAGCCCATCTTTGGCCCATACATTCGTATTTATGTTTAACAGGATGGGAATGAATCCGCCGATTCGAGATGTGCTCTCTTTAAATCTCTTGACATTTACAAGGAAGTTGTTGATTAAGGTGAGTAATAAAATATTTCACGTAAATGGAAGTGTCTGTCGGTATCTATTATCATATTAAGGATCTTCTGAAGATAGGAGCTCATGCGGAAAATACATTCAGCTAAGAACAAGGGTAGCGTGTATCAGGCATGGTACGTGCCCTGACAAGTCCTACCAAGCTGATGAGCTCCTTAGATGGTCCACAAGGATCTGCGGCACAGCTGCTCACGTGACTATCGACATGTCTCCTAACCATTGTTCACACATGAAGGCTGCTTCGTTACCGCACAACCAAAATCAATCTTAATTGTTAACCAATTAAAGGATAGTAACTCTCATTGATATGCAGAGTGAAAAAGTTCTCCTCTTGTGGAAACATCGGAAATAGATTAGCTAAATAATATAAGAATGTTCTATTCCTGTTTTCGAATTATTGTTGTCAACATCATGATGCCATTATCGTTTCATTATCTGTAGTAGGAGAAGTAGAAGCAATAAGGTTGGGTCTACATGGTGATTTTGTCCAAGACACATGTCACATGGCCAAAAATCACTGTAGAAGGCTGCTACATGGCAGCATAATGAAAGTGAAAGGAGTTGCGTTGCGACCATCAAGGTACACAACTGTTATGATCCGGTGGTAGGATCACAAAACTGACCTGACCTGTAAACCAGAAAATTAGGACAAGTTCTGGGGATGTGGAAGCTATACTGACCACAATCCTGATCCTATCCACACACACTAAAGGCAGCCGTGGAGCGTTACCTAAAAACCTAGATGCCTCTTCACAGCCTGAGAAACTGGCTACCCCTAGAGAGAAAGCAAAGACCTCACTTGCCTCAGAGAAATAACCCCAAAGTTTTAGACAGCCCCCCACAAATAATAACGGTGAGATAAGGGGAAAATACAAACGTAGAAATGAAACAGGTTTAGCAAATGAGGCCCGCTAACACTAGACAGACTGAAGATAGCTAGGAATCTGTGCGGTCAGTACAAAAACTATCAAAAACAAACCACGCAGAGAATACAAGAACCCCCACACCGACTCGCGATGTGAGGGACGCACTCTGCACCCCAGAACTAACCAGCAAGTGAAAAATCACATTAAAGCAAGCTGGACTGAACTCATCATATACTGAGAAACGTTTTCAAGGAAATAATGAGCAAAATGAACAAGCAAGACTTAGCTTCTCCAGTAGGAGACAGGTCACAAGGAAGATCCAGGAGTGATCAGAATCAGGACTGAATACAACGACAGCAGGCAACAAGTGAAGGTCCAGGTGAGTTAAATAGGAACAGCAAAGCAGGAAATGAAGCAGCTGAACCCAGCCACAGACCAGCCATATCGCTAAAGGCCACCAGAGGGAGCCCAAGAACAAACTCACACAGTACCACTCATGACCACAGGAGGGAGCCCGAGAACGGAATTCACAACAGTACCCCCCCTTGAGGAGGGGTCACCGAACCCTCACCAGAGCTCCCAGGCCGATCAGGATGAGCCGAATGAAAGGCACGAACCAAATCGCCCGCATGGACATTGGAGGCGACAACCCAGGAATTATACTCCTGACCATAGCCCTTCCATTTAACTAAGTACTGAAGCTTCCGTCTCGAAATACGAGAATTCAAGATCTTCTCCACCACATACTCCAACTCCCCCTCGACCAAGACCGGAGCAGGAGGATCAACAGAAGGGACCACAGGCACCACATATCTCCGCAACAATGACCTATGGAACACATTATGAATGGCAAACGATGTTGGGAGGTCCAAACGAAATGACACAGGGTTGAGGATTTCCAAAATCTTATAAGGACCGATGAAATGAAGCTTGAACTTAGGAGAGGAAACCTTCATCGGGACATAACGAGAAGACAACCATACCAAATCCCCCACACGAAGTCGGGGACCCACACAGCGACGGCGGTTAGCAAAGCGCTGAGCCTTCTCTTGTGACAACGTCAAATTGTCCACCATGTGGTTCCAAATCTGCTGCAACCTATTCACCACAGAATCCACCCCATGACAGTCAGAGGGCTCAACCTGACCTGAGGAAAAACGAGGATGAAAACCAGAATTGCAAAAGAAAGGTGAAACCAAAGTAGCAGAACTAGCCCGATTATTAAGGGCGAACTCAGCCAATGGCAAAAAAGTCACCCAATCATCCTGATCAGCAGAAACAAAACATCTCAAATAAGTTTCCAAGGTCTGATTAGTTCGTTCGGTTTGGCCATTCGTCTGAGGATGGAAGGCCAACGAAAAAGACAATTCAATGCCCATCTTAGCACAAAAGGGCCGCCAAAATCTGGACACAAACTGGGATCCTCTGTCAGACACAATGTTCTCCGGAATACCATACAAACGAACCACATTCTGAAAAAACAGTGGCACCAAATCGGAGGAGGAAGGCAGCTTAGGCAACAGCACCAAATGGACCATTTTAGAAAAACGATCACAAACCACCCAAATGACAGACATCCTCTGAGAGACAGGAAGATCCGAAATAAAATCCATGGAAATATGCGTCCAAGGCCTCTTCGGGACAGGCAAAGGCAAAAGCAATCCACTGGCACGAGAACAGCAAGGCTTGGCCCGAGCACAAATCCCACAGGACTGCACAAAGGAACGCACATCCCGCGACAAGGAAGGCCACCAAAAGGACCTCGCCACCAAATCCCTGGTACCAAAAATCCCAGGATGACCCGCCAACACCGAAGAATGAACCTCGGAAATAACTCTACTGGTCCATCTGTCCGGGACAAACAGTCTCTCCGGTGGACAACGGTCAGGTCTATTGGCCTGAAACTCCTGCAACACCCGTCGTGTCATGATTCCCCAATGGCATGGGAACATCAGAAACACAAAAATAACAGACTAGCTCTCGGGTGATGGAAACTCAAGCTGACCGTGACCTAAATCTACCACACAACTAACAGTAGCCAGGAAGCATTCCTACGGCTGCCTAGATGCCATGCGCCAGCCGGAGAACTAACTACGCCTGGAAGAGAAAGGAACAGACCTGGCTTACCTCTAGAGAAATTCCCCAAAGATGATAGTAGCCCCCACGTATATTAACGGTGAGTTCAGAGGAAAAGACATACACAGTATGAAGGTAGATTTAGCAAAGCGAGGTCCACTTACTAGATAGAGGAAGGATACAAAAGAGGACTCCACGGTCAGCTGAAAAACCCTTTCAAAAAAACCATCCTGAAATTACTTTAAGACTCCTGTGTCAACTCATGACACAGGAGTGGCAATTTCAGTCCACAAGAGCTTCCAGTAACAGGAAATGACAAAACTGTAAACTGGACAAGAAAAACAAAACAATAAGGACAAGAGTCCACTTAGCTGATCAGCAGACTAGTAGCAGGAACATGCAACTGAATGACTCAGGTTACAATGATGACCGGCAAGGAAGTGACTGGAGAGCAAGGCTAAATAGGGAACTCCCAAAACTGATGGAAGCAGGTGAGCTGAGGAAGAAAAGCACACACAAGTCTCCAGTACCACCAGCCACCACCAGGGGAGCCAAAAAGCTGATCACAACACCGTCGCAGATCAGGAGAGATGGCAGACAAAATCACCCCCTCTTTGAGGACACCAGCCGGTTCAGAAACTTCCGGGGAGTCAGGTACAAAACTCCTAGAAAGGGCATCAGCCTTCACGTTTTTCGAACCCGGAAGATATGAAACCACGAAATCGAAACGAGAGAAAAACAGCGACCATCTAGCCTGTCTAGGATTTAACCGTTTGGCAGACTCGAGATAAGTCAAATTCTTGTGATCCGTCAAGACCACCACACGATGCTTGGCTCCCTCAAGCCAATGTCGCCACTCCTCAAATGCCCACTTCATTGCCAACAACTCTCGATTACCAACATCATAATTCCGCTCGGCAGGCGAAAACTTTCTTGAAAAGAAAGCACATGGTCTCATCACAGAGCCATCAGAGTTTCTCTGTGACAAGACAGCCCCTGCTCCAATCTCAGAAGCATCAACCTCGACCTGAAAGGGAAGAGAGACATCGGGCTGGCGCAAGACAGGAGCCGAAGAAAACCGACGTTTCAGCTCCTGAAAGGCCTCCACGGCCGCAGGAGACCAATTCGTCACATCAGAACCCTTCTTGGTCAAATCCGTCAAAGGCTTAACCACACTAGAAAAATTAGTGATGAAGCGACGGTAAAAATTAGCAAAACCCAAGAACTTCTGAAGACTCTTCACAGATGTAGGTTGAGTCCAGTCATGAATAGCCTGTACCTTGACTGGATCCATCTCAATAGTAGAAGGAGAAAAAATAAAGCCCAAAAAGGAAACCTTCTGGACTCTGAAGAGACATTTAGAGCCCTTCACAAACAAGGCATTGGCACGCAGGACCTGAAATACCAGCCTGACCTGCTTCACATGAGATTCCCAATCATCAGAAAAGACCAAAATATCGTCCAGGTACACAATCATAAATCTATCCAGATACTCTCGGAAGATGTCGTGCATGAAGGACTGAAACACAGAGGGGGCATTAGAAAGCCCAAAAGGCATCACCAAGTACTCAAAATGGCCTTCGGGCATACTAAATGCTGTTTTCCATTCATCGCCCTGCTTTATGCGCACAAGATTATACGCTCCTCAAAGATCTATCTTGGTGAACCAACTGGCCCCCCTAATCCGGGCAAACAGATCGGACAACAGTGGCAAGGGGTACTGAAATTTGACCGTGATTTTATTTAAAAGGCGATAATCTATACAGGGTCTCAGAGAACCATCCTTCTTGGCCACAAAAAAGAACCCCGCACCCAAAGGGGACGAGGACGGGCAAATTTGCCCCTTCTCCAAAGACTCCTTTATATAACTCCGCATAGCGGCATGTTCTGGTACAGATAAATTAAAAAGTCGTCCCTTAGGGAACTTACTACCAGGAATCAAATTTATAGCACAATCACAATCCCTATGAGGAGGTAGGGCACTGGATTTGGGCTCATCAAATACATCCTGGTAGTCCGACAAAAATTCAGGGACTTCAGAAGGAGTAGAAGAAGCAATTGACACCAAAGGAGCATCGCCATGAATCCCCTGGCAACCCCAACTTGACACAGACATTGCTTTCCAATCCAGGACTGGATTATGAGCCTGCAGCCATGGCAGACCCAACACGACAACATCATGCAAATTATGTAGCACAAGAAAGCGAATCACCTCCTGATTGGCAGGAGCCATGCACATAGTCACTTGAGTCCAGTACTGAGGCTTATTCTTGGCCAATGGCGTAGCATCAATTCCCTTCAGTGGGATAGGGAATTGTAAAGTCTCCAAGACAAAACCACAGCGCCTGGCAAATGACAAATCCATCAAATTCAGGGCAGCACCTGAATCCACAAAAGCCATAACTGAGTAGGATGACAGAGAGCAAATCAAAGTAACAGACAACATGAATTTAGGTTGTACAGTACCAATAGTGACAGACCTGGCAAACCTTTTTGTGCACTTAGAACACTCTGAGATAACATGAGCAGAATCACCACAGTAAAAGCACAACCCATTCTGACGGCTGTGATTTTGCCGTTCAATTCTGGTCAGAATCCTGTCACATTGCATAGGCTCAGGCTTCTGCTCAGAAAATACCGCCAGATGGTGCACAGGTTTGCGCTCCCGCAAACGCCGATCAATCTGAATGGCCAAAGACATTGACTCATTCAGACCCGCAGGCGTGGGGAACCCCAACATAACATCCTTAAGGGCTTCAGAAAGACCCTTTCTGAAAATCGCTGCCAGGGCGCACTCATTCCATTGATTGAGCACAGACCACTTCCTAAACTTCTGACAGTAAACCTCTGCTTCATCCTGACCCTGAGAGAGAGCCAGCAAAATCTTTTCTGCCTAGTCTACTAAATTAGGTTCCTCATAAAGCAATCCAAGCGCCAGAAAAAACGCATCCACATTTAGCAATGCAGGATCTCCTGGCGCCAGAGAGAATGCCCAATCTTGAGGGTCACCACGTAAGAAAGAAATAACAATTTTAACTTGCTGAACAGAGTCACCAGAGGAGCGAGGTCTCAGAGAAAGAAATAACTTGCAATTATTCTTAAAGTTCAAAAACCTAGATCTATCTCTGGAGAACAGCTCAGGAATTGGTATTTTAGGCTCTGACATAGGACTGCGGACTACATAATCCTGAATGCCCTGTACCCTTGCAGTGAGATGATCCACACTAGAAGACAGACTCTGAATGTCCATATCTGCAGCTGAATTCAGAACCACCCAGAGATTAAGGGGAGGAGAGAGGCTAAACACAGTGCAGAGGGAAAAAAAAAAAAAAATGACCTCAGGACTTCTCTTCTCCCTCTTCTGCTGCATTAACACTTTGTGGGCCTGCTGTACTGTTATGATCCGGTGGTAGGATCACAAAACTGACCTGACCTGTAAACCAGAATATTAGGACAAGTTCTGGGGATGTGGAAGCTATACTGACCGCAATCCTGATCCTATCCACACACACTAAAGGCAGCCGTGGAGCGTTACCTAAAAACCTAGACGCCTCTTCACAGCCTGAGAAACTGGCTACCCCTAGAGAGAAAGCAAAGACCTCACTTGCCTCAGAGAAATAACCCCAAAGTTTTAGACAGCCCCCCACAAATAATAACGGTGAGATAAGGGGAAAATACAAACGTAGAAATGAAACAGGTTTAGCAAATGAGGCCCGCTAACACTAGACAGACAGAAGATAGCTAGGAATCTGTGCGGTCAGTACAAAAACTATCAAAAACAAACCACGCAGAGAATACAAGAACCCCCACACCGACTCACGATGTGAGGGGCGCACTCTGCACCCCAGAACTAACCAGCAAGCGAAAAATCACATTAAAGCAAGCTGGACTGAACTCATCATATACTGAGAAACGTTTTCAAGGAAATAATGAGCAAAATGAACAAGCAAGACTTAGCTTCTCCAGTAGGAGACAGGTCACAAGGAAGATCCAGGGGTGATCAGAATCAGGACTGAATACAACGACAGCAGGCAACAAGTGAAGGTCCAGGTGAGTTAAATAGGAACAGCAAAGCAGGAAATGAAGCAGCCGAACCCAGCCACAGACCAGCCATATCGCTAAAGGCCACCAGAGGGAACCCAAGAACAAACTCACACAGTACCACTCATGACCACAGGAGGGAGCCCGAGAACGGAATTCACAACACACAACCAGCCAGTTGGAACTAAAAATGAGCAGATCTGTCAAAACTTGAAGACCGTGGGTCACGATGGAAGCAAGAGGTCTGCTGAAGGCTGCCATCCTGGAGCTTCTATGAAGCAGTGTATAAAACTTTGTGTTGCTGGGGGGGGGTGCGACATTGTTCCTGGATTTGCTGCTTCCACCGTCGATTCCTTTGCACTTATTGCAGTCCCCCTCCCGTTAACCGTTTCATTCTATAGGCCAGACAAATCCTTAAAATCAATGTCCATTTTACCTTCAGCCAAAATGGTGATCAGGGGATTACAGGTTATACGTTCCCCTTCTCTGTCTCCCACATTATACACCGACACTATTCTGACAATTACAGTCTGCACTTTGTTCCCAACAAACAGGTGGTGCCACGCAAGTTTTTACCTTTTTTTCAAACCACAAATTTGGTGAAATTGCAAATTTCAGGAAATTTGACTCAAACTCGATCCTCTGCAAATCAATCGGCTCACCTCTACCCAATGCCTTCCAAGGCGACCGTGGAATTGGAGTCTTTGTGTACATAATACAGGTAAGCAATCGTTAGATGTACTGTATTCGACCAATATGCCGTCAAGTTTTGTGCTTAGACAACCTCTTTACGAATCCGGTTAGATCCCATCATCCCAATTGGTAAACTTGTCGTCTTACCTGGAATCCTTGCATAATCATCTAAACTAAGTATCTACAAAACCCCTTATAATAATTAGCCATAATGACCTAAGATACATAATAGCACAATGTCAGACAGTATGAACCTGACCGGCAGCCGTTTACAGAATTCATTTTAGACTTTTTTTTATACAATCACATGAAATAAATGGAGATTGTTTATATTCCGACCATAACGAAAGCAGAGACGTAGAGATCTATATTTGAGCTCGCCGACTCGTCTCGTGATGATTCATTGATAGCGAGAAACTAGAAAATGACCTTCCTTCAAAGCTGCGTTTGGCTGTTATTTACCTGTAGTAGAAGTTATAAAACAGAAGCGGCTTTGTGAGACGGTGGCAGCATCAAACGTCAAAATTCCACTCGAGACGGCAAACTAATTGGAGATATGCAGTAATAATAGCCTCCTGAGGACTATGCCAGACCTTTGTGTTTTATGTTGTGCATGTAGCACCATGTATACCACACGCTGAATGCAGATAACATAGGGAATGTGGGAATGTGTCTTTATGGTGCATTACACCACAAATTGGCCAAATCTCCCCAAGGGTAAATGGATTCCAATGTGTTTATCGCCCTCTCATATTTGTATTTGAGGAGCATAACACTAAAATATTACTCATCCTAAGCTTCCTTGTTCAATAACCCCTTAGTGACCAAGCCAAATAGTATCTGCACTGAACACTAAGAGGAAATTAAGGATATATGCAGTTAATGGTTTTGGGAAAGGTGGGCAACAGTCACGAGCACTGAGAATTGTCATATAAATGTATTCAGTTAAATGGTCATAGTTATTTCAACAAAGTGTACAAAACAAATGTAAAAGCAAATATGGGAAACTTTGAAATATATCTTCTCATTGAAAAATGCTTCTTTCTCCACTTATGAGCCGCTTCTCTACCTAAACTTATCAGTTACTCACAGGGGTGGGATTCAGCCGGTACGACCCGGTACGGGGCAGCCGTTTACTAAAATTTCTATCTGCCAGCGTTCCGGTAATTGAAAATGGTTACCACGCCCCCGGACCGCCTCCGGACCGCCCCCGGACGGGTTGCTGTGCTGCTGGTGGGGATTGTTCACCCCGGGAGGAGCGGGACCCGATCATGGAAGAAGGTAGTGATGTGTTGTTCATGAACGAGCCGACACAAAGAGCCGGCTCCCTGCTGTGAACGATGTGAGCCAGCTCTGCAGCGTGAGTGAACCGAATCTTTTTTTTTTTTCCTTCCTTGTCTGGCGCCTGCAGCCTATCAGATTCAGCGAGCTCAGTGAAGTGTGACTGTGACTCATGTGGGAGGAGCAGACAGGAGAGAGGGAGATGTGAGTCTGTGGAGTGTAAAGAAATGCCTGTGAGTCCAGTGATGTGATCATTTATCAGTCTCCAGGAAGGCACAGCCGGGTGCGGTTGAAGTGTCGCTGTATTGTTCCCCTCAGCACACGGGCATTCACCTCACACAAGTACCGCAGCTGTGCAGCCTGTAGCCTCCCATCAGGCCAGGCTTGTGCTGGAGAGGTGGCCATGCTGTTATTATCAGCTCCCTCTAAAGGTGCCGTTACACTGAGCAACTTACCAGCGATCGCGACCAGCGACGTGATCGCTGGTAAGTTGCTGTGTGGTCGCTGGGGAGCTGTCACACAGACAGCTCTCTCCAGCGACCAAGCGACTTCGGCATTGCTGAAACTGTCTTCAGCGATGCCGAAGTCCCCATGTAAATAAAAAAAAAAACACTACATACGCACCTTCTGTCGTCCTTCATGTCCCTCGGCGCTTGCCGCACTGACTGTGTCTCAGCGCCGGCCGGCCGTAACAGCGGTGCCCAGTGGTGAACCGCTGTTACTGCAGGTTCACCGCTGGGCTCTGCTTTACGGCCGGCGCTGAGACAGTCAGTACGGCAAGCTCCAGGGGACATGAAGGACGACAGAAGGTGCGTATGTAGTGTTTTTTTTTTTTTTACATGGGGACTTCGGCATCGCTGAAGACAGTTTCAGCGATGCCGAAGTCGCTTGGTCGCTGGAGAGAGCTGTCTGTGTGACAGCTCCCCAGCGACCACACAGCAACTTACCAGCGATCACGTCGCTGGTCGCGATCGCTGGTAAGTTGCTCAGTGTAACGGCACCTTTATAACGGCTGCAGTTCTGTGCCATCTCCAATTATCTGACACTCTGCAGCTCTTCTTGTCTTTACACTTTTGCAACCTTTGTAATGCACCCAAAATATCTGCAAATCATGGTGATTAACCCCTTCATGTTGCAGCTATTGTTCTTTTTCTGCCACACCTTTCAGGAGCCTTTGTAAGGGCTTGGGGTTTTGTTTTTCTTTTTTTGCAGGACAAGTTTTAGTTCTGAATGAGCCCATTTTACCATATAATGTCCTGAAAAACCAGGAAAAAAAAAGTTCACAGTGAGGTAAAATGAAGGTGGGGAAGCAATTCCACCGTATAGTTTGGGGGATTTGTTTTGCGTAGTTCAGAGTGCACGGTTTCATTTGAGGTGGTCTCACACGTGGCATCACAGGAGGCTGGGGCTGCACTCGCTTCTCTGCAGCGTCTCGCCACATTGATCACCTACAGTAAGGGTACCGTCTCACAGTGGCACTTTTGTCGCTACGACGGCACGATCCATGACGTTCCAGCGATATCCATACGATATCGCAGTGTCTGACACGCAGCAGCGATCAGGGACCCCGCTGAGAATCATACGTCGTAGCAGATCGTTTGGAACTTTATTTCGTCGCTGGATCTCCCGCTGTCATCGCTGGATCGGGGTGTGTGACACCGATCCAGCGATGTGTTCGCTTGTAACCAGGGTAAACATCGGGTTACTAAGCGCAGGGCCGTGGTTAGTAACCCGATGTTTACCCTGGTTACCATTGTAAATCTAAAAAAAAAACAAATACTACATACTCACCTTCTGATGTCTGTCACGTCCCCCGGTGTCTGCTTCCCGCACTGACTGTGAGCGCCGGCCGTAAAGTAAAAGCAGAGCACAGCGGTGACGTCACCGCTGTGCTGTGCTTTACGGCCGGCACTGACACTTCTACTTTAGTAATTTAACTAAGGATGTTGTGGACTGATCAGCTAAAGCACCTTGTACACGGACAATTGTCCTGTGCAGTACATTTGCTTTAGTCGTTTGTTTCTTTGAATGACTTTAATACCGTATGTCACAACGTATTCTTGTCATTAAGGGAGACAAACTGCTTCAAAAAATATGAATCGTGCCACTGGGCGTGGCTTATTAGTATGGGCGGGGTTATTGAAAATGGGCGTGGCCAAAATTCCGGCCGCCGCGACTTAGAGGACCTGTTGTTAAAAATTTGAATCCCACCCCTGGTTACTCAGAAAAACTGTTAAAGATAAGTTGGCCTGCCAGCTCACTGAGGGATCAAATTTCAAATGGCTCTTCAAGTGTATGAAGCGGGGAAGAGCAGAGTGAGAGAGAAAGGCAAAAATACACAGATCCTGACACTGCTTCTTTTTTTCACATTAAGTGTTTTACCTCTTATCTCACTTCCTTCTGTAATTATCGCTTTGCAGTACATGTCCAGAAACAGCAGCAGCAGCATGGAGGGTGTTATTCGGAATTACTGAGCAGTGTAGCTGTGAAACCAGCACATGCTACTCCTGTGCTGGACTTACAGCTACACTGCTCAATAATTTTGAGTCATTTAAACTTACTTTTTTTTCCTGCAAAAACACAAGCCCTCATATGACTATGTTAACAAAAAAATAAAAAAAAAGTTATGGCTCTTTGAAAGGGATGCAAAAAATATCAAAATGCAAAAATGGAAAATTGTTAGGTCTGAAAGCGATTACTAACATTGATTGTCTGCACCTGCTCTAGTTCAACCAATTCCTTTTTATACACTATGTTCTTTATATGAGCATATATGCCTCTATTATGGCACAACCATATCTCTGTTATCCCCATGATATTTACTTTTGTCTCCACATTATTCATTTTAATTCCTCCATCATGTTGCTGAGTTTTCCGGCATTAGTGTACAAGCACTTTACTTTTCTGTACCTCTATTCCTTATCTCTGTATTAACCATTCTAACCTCTCCTCCCATGTCACCCCCACTTTCACTACTTTGGCCCAGGTCACTATCTACACTATGTTCCTCCTCTCATGTGCTGTAATTGTACAGTTCCAACAACCCTTGAACCTTCTAGCCATTTTAATCCCCAATACAGCTGCACCCTCGCCATTGAGGTGCAGCCCATCCATACCACAAAATCCATAGACAGAGGAAAAATCAGCAAGTTCTCCAGGAACTGGAAATCCTCCATATGCACCAATTCCTGAGCCACTTACTGACCTCAACAATCTCCCGCAACCTCTTCGACGTGACACATGGTAGAAAAATTTGTACCTTCTTCTAAAATGTTACAAAAACTGCACCAAAATTCCAGCCGCACATAATTTCACTCCAGGAGGGTGGTGGACGTGGGGGCGAAATGGAGTAAATTTGTGCCAAATTTGATGACATTTCAAAAAGCCTGCAAATCATGAATCAGGAAAAAAAAGTATAGGAACCCGGAACTCCATCCACCAAGGAAAGCTAAAAAAACACAAAACATTAGACGGACACATAAAAAAGTGGCGTTAATGGAAAGATGAATATGGCGAAATCAAAAAAGGCCAAAAGCACTAAAAACTCAGAAGCGAATAATGAATAATTAGTCGGCCTCAATGTGATTAACCCGTCAATGAAAAGTGATATAGGTGCAGTACATAATACCTATTATAGCACACATATGACATAAATGGCACATAGTGTAGTAGATAACACGCAGTGCACGTATTACAAAAATGACAAAAACTACAAAACATGACACATAGAGTAGTACACATACAACATAAATAACAAAGTACATGTATGACAATAATACAAATACTATAAAAATGACCCTACATAGCATGCAAAAATGATATTAAGTGCGCTGTACACGGTATGGACTAATCCGCTCGCAGTTTACAAGATTTACAGATTTTCCATTGCCATTTTAACTAAGCTCGACGATCTGTTTTCTACTTTTAATGAAGTGCCGCTAGCAGGGGTGAAGACTTTTTTCGCTTTTATTACGGAACAGAAGATCATTATTTAGTAAACAAATATGGCAACTTGTTCTTCAAAGAAAACAGTCGATGGACCATAGCGAGGAATCAATACCGCTCTCCTTGTTACACAATAACTTAATAACTCTAAATGTTTCCAAATAATTGCTGTGTGGATGTACAGTAGTTCCCTTGTAGATTAGATATATACATTCAGCTCAGTCCCCGGGAACTCACCATTTAATGATATATGTTCACATAAAAGCAACTATTACACTGATGACAGTTCACAGAACGTATTTACTTCTCCGCAGAATGGTATCATTTATACATTATTAAGCCACAGGGGGCAATTTAGAAAACATGGTCAAAGATTGTTATTCTATTTTATATATTTTTATCTTCTTTTTCTTTTTTTTTTTTTTACAGAAAATGAACTTCTAGTCTTTGACTAGAGCAGCATTTAAAAAAATAATGTGATCTTTTTAGTTCAACACTCTTGATTTTCATGATTATAAAAAATTGCATTTTAGTATTTCCATCAACCTAAAAGGGTTTCCACAGACTGATTATCACGGGGTTGCGGCAACAGAGAGGAGCCAAAAGACCGCAGCGTTTGATTGCTCCTACTCCTACAGCACTTCTTTTTAAATGGTGTTTATTTTGGAAGAACATTAATTAATCGGCCATGTTGGAAACTTCGGAAGTGTGAACTCTCAACTGAGCTCAGTTAGCCACTCCTATCCCCTATATAATCTGGGTCCTGATTCAAGCTCATGTCAGAGCTAGCTTATGCTGCATGGCTTGGAGGAGAGGTGTTTATATGAGAAAGAGTATTGGAGGAATTATCTATGACTGTTGCGTGGTTTGTAAGTGTGATAATTCCATTTCGCCTTTTACTTTGGTTATTACTGCATTCTCCACTCCCCGTTGTATTCCTCTGTTATATGTGAGTAAATATTTGCATGCCTGGTATTTTCAGTTACCCCCTTGTTGGTGTTGTCTTTTTTGTAATCTTGGTGTACTGCAGTGTACAGTAACGCCCCTCTTCTCTGGGTAGGGGGAGAGAACAGATGGAGGACTGATTCAAGAGATAAGGCAAGGGTGGTGGCCCCGGCATCTTCACCTTCAGAAGTATCCCAGGGAATAGGGCAAGCTAGGGCCCCCTAGTGGTATGGACAGGGAAGGAGCCCCTAGTCCTGGGTCACCCAACAGCTGGATCGTGACACTGATTTAGTGCAAATCACAGCAGTGAGCAGATCGCAAGGGTACTCTGGTAATCGCCCTTTGTACGCCATACAGGTATATGGCCATCACTTCAGAAGCTTTTGGATTGCGTCCACAGACAAGCTGCTGGCTGGTGATGCAAGGTGAGGGAAAAGGTGTCAGAACGCTATTTCAAATCCAGAGAGAGAGGTACAATGGCAAAATCATATATAAGAGATGGAGTCATTTGGTCAAATCCAGAGGGTTAAGCAGATACATCGAAAAGAACACTTAAAGTCAAGAGTCAATTCCAACAGAGCATACTTTGATTTAAACAGCAGAGGATGCAAAAGCTGTATCAGAAGACAAATGGCCAATCCAACAATAAATGTACCAGAACTGTACAATAACCGGCAGTGACAGGAAAAACTATGGGACTTAAATAGAGCACCCTCATTGGCGAAAGAACACCTGTTGAATGGCCTATTAACAGGCCTTTATTAGCATGTTTAGGTAAACCTAGAGATGAGTGAATTTCCTGAAATTCGCTTGGAGAAAATTTGCTCCAATCGAGCTCCAGATTCGATTCAATCTTAATAAAAACTGGTTGAAAGTGCTCCGGTTGCTATTAGCATGCTCGGAGATCTCTCCAGAGCCCAACTTATAATCAATGGAGGGGAAGAAAGGGGTTAAGAATTAAAAAGCTCATTACACTCTCCTGCTCTAGGTTTTCATCTGAGTATTTATGCCACCTACGCAAACCTTGCAGATCCTCGGTCCTCCATGTTGGTCTTTGGTTCTTCTGACTTGTGACAGTGAGGTCAACTGTTGTGAGAGTGGGGACAAGCATTGTTGTAAGGTGTACAATTACTCCACTCTCTCTACCCTTTCTTCAATTAATATGCTTTAAAGAAAGATCCACTGTCCATGGATTTATCAGCCCAAAGTGCAGGCATCTGAAACTGATGGAATAGATTCTTGGACTCATCCTGGGGGAACATATACAATAATTAATTTTGAAAGTGACTGTTTTGGGGCATATTTGAAAAACTAAGCCTTAGCTGCATAATGGCACACTGGTGATTAGTGCCAAGTTTTCTTTCATTTCATCTACAAGAAAATTGAGCATTTGTAGGAATCCTACTAACAAGAACTTCTCTAAAGCCATCTGAAATGCAGTTTGTAATCTCTTAACCTGTTGTGATCTTTTCATAAAGGCTAAAATGATATTTTCAGAGCTCGTTAAGTTAAAGCCATACTGCATCTACTCAAATAAGAACTATTGATGTCCTCCATAAGTTATTCGTGAGGACAAGTTGACTTCTGTTGGGTTTAACCTTCAATTTCTTCTCATTTATTTGTGGCCATGGATAAATTTCACCTTAGTATTTGCAAAGCTTTTAACATTTACATTGACCAAGGACAAGCAATAAACTTTTGTAAAATAACAAAAGGGAGCGAGTGACCGATCCCTTGACGACCTCCAAAGTCAAACACGCTGTGCTATAATAAAGTATAATAAAAGGTTAATTCAATAAAATAAATACCACATGTTGTGGAAACCTATAATGCTTCTACATGTTCTACCATCTATTTCCTTAGCATCTACAAAGTGTGGCTGAAAACTGTCAAACTGATTTTGGTATAATTGTGTGTCAAAACTTCTCTCCGCAAATCCCTTCTGTCGGAAATGTGCTGTTCTGGAGTTCTCTTATGGGCAAATTATGGAGTTATACACATATTATAATATGAAGTTGGAAATAAAGACCTATATTCTGCTGAAGAAATTCCATTGTCTTGCATATGGTAAATATGTGTTCTATAGAATATACAGCTTAACCACCTACTAATATTGGCAGGCTCTAATTTTTCAGAATCTAAATATTACACAGCGTGGAAAGATTTCTTAAAATATAACTTTTAATGATAATAATAGTAAAAATCTCACAAAATCACTGGTCAGGTAAGGAAAAAACCTTGACACACAATAGGGCCTACTAAATCCTAGACAGAAAATAGGACAAAACAAGTTCAAAGTGCCAAAGTCCATAAACAAGCGAATGAAAAGTGTGGATCTCACCCATTTGAGCCATACGGTCATCACATTCAAAGGGATTTCATCGGTAGCCTAAGCAGTTAGTCCTGTCTATCTACCCTGTCGTGCCCTCTGCATGTGCTCCTGCCCTAACAAGGGCAGAACCAAAGTGTAGCTCTCATGATGCATACCCCAGAAAAAAATCCCTGCCAATGTGTTTCTTATCTCAATAATGAGATGTCATTGAGGGACTGTACTTGTTAAGGGGGAAAGGTAAACATAATGAGGTCCATATTGCTCATTGGTCCATAGAGCAAAAGGTTCCCAAGTGCCTAGTGTTCAAGAGAAAAATAAACAGAAAGCCCACAATGGTGGAAATTCTTCCTGGAGATGCAGAGTGCTGCCAACTTCTTGTAGAAAAAAGGCAGTCCCTTTGTCTTGATCCATTACCTTCCTGGACTGTGATCTCACTATGCCTTTGTCTTACCCCTTTTGTTTATGACGAGCTCTCTTGGTCTCTGACCCCGGACCTCTTGACTACACAGCCTCATTGCTTGTCCGTGAGTAGTGACTGGCATCACATATGCTACATTTCTAATTGGATGTATTTAGTGATGAGCGAGTATGCTCGTTACTCATGTTTTCCGAGCATGCTCGGGTGTTCTCTGAGTATCTTGGGCATGCTCGCAGATTATGTTTGTGTCCCCGCAGCCGCATGATTTCTGACTGCTAGACAGCCTGAACACATGCAGGGATTGCCTGTTTGTTAGGGAATCCCCATATGTATTCAGGCTGTCTAGCAGCTGCAAATCATGCAGCTGCGGAGACAAAAACATAATTATTATTATATCTTTAACTGAAGCTTCATAGTAAAATTGGATATGAAAAGCTGTAATTTCTTATTCCTTCCTTGTTTGTTTTTTCCCCTTTTATGTCTGTCTGTACAAGTTTTAAAAAGTTACTCAACTTTGGATTTTCTTTACTGTCCTTTGACATTAGGCAGATAGCAGACTTTTCAAAACTTTTTTTTTTAAAATGTTTAAATTCCGTTGAGCAAGACATACAAAATATGTTTAGCACAGATATTATTTAGACATGAGTAAATCTTTTGAAATTCCAATTCACCAGCTCTGTCGAATTTTTGAAATTCGATTCCCCATAGAGCGAAAGTACTCCAAATCCTCCAAATGTCTTGAAAAGATGTGTATGACACTACTCTCTTTCCTCACACACCAATCTTCTTCACCGCTGTGCTATCACACACTATGGCCTCAATTTATCAAGACCCATGTTGTAAATGCCAGCCTTGATGAGAGGGCTTGGTAGAGTCAGTATAGCCTGATTCATTAACACCACAAATCTTACTCCAGTGCCTGATGAGTGGGCGTCACCACTCCCCGTCCTGCCGGAGCTTCCCTGATTTTGGTGGAGTTGATCAAAACTGACATGAAAATGCCAAAAGTGGCTAAATTGTCACATTTTACGACTTTTCTAATTAAGAACAGATATCTTTTAGAAACACTTTGATGAAACAGATTCACCACAGATTCACCACAAAATGGCTGCTGCATTCACTGCCTCTGCTTTTATACAGTCTCCGATAGTCAATTTTCATTGGCAATGCTAAACCATGTGTTGTGATAGTCACAAGGCATACTCCAAGCAACACCCAAAGTCTAGTAATTTTTCTGTCTGATACAATCTTTTGCAATGTATAAAGTGGTGGCAGCAAATTAAGAAGATTTGGGCAAAGCGAATCGCAAATTGTTAACATTCTCCAGGTTAAGCAAATTCATAAAACTTCAACCCAAATTCAATTCACATCAATTTGATTTGTTCATTACTAATATTTTTTCTCCATAATTTTCTTGCAGCCTAAGAATTCTTCAGAATTTTGCTTATTAAATCCTCTGTCCCTATTATTTTAAATGCAGTGTATCCCATAGCATATACGGTATATACGATAGTGTGTATAAGGTATATACGATATTACATACAGACAAAGTGACAACTTGTAACATGAAGAAAACAAATATTAAAAAATCTTGGCTAGCAAGTAAATGGAAATATAATCCGTTTTTGCTGTGATGCTAGTTTCAATTTACTCGAGACTGTAAGTGAGAAAAACAGTATGAAAATCGAGGCTCACAAGGCAAATGGTTTTCACACGTTTAACATCTACTTGTGTCTGACATGCGAAATTACTTTTGTGATGTGTGTATTAAGTAATGCAGTTACCACAAGAGGAATGCAGACAAATGTATTTTGTGGATGAAATGCCTCTGAATGGATTTTTTTCTGAAATATTCAGATATGGCCTGTAGCAAGTCATACATTCGTAACGAGATCTTATATAAGCAGCTACAGGGCTAATGAAAATGTAATACCGTATACAGCATGCATCGCACCATAGTTATCTCATTTGATCATACCGCATGTGAATATGAAAAAAAATATATTCTATATATACATACCGTCATTTTTTTATCTCAGTAAAAACTATAGTAAACCTTTCATGTCCCAAAACGTTATTAATTTGCAGATATGGGACTAATCTGCAGGTTAATAGAGTTCTAAAGTGAAGTGGCCACCACAATGAAAGCCCCACTGCCAGGAGGAAATGAACTTTATTCCTCCCGGTGACGGCGTGCTTTTAGTCATAGAGGCGCAGACGGCGCAGCTTCAGTCGCTGCTCTGATTCACTCTTGAGCTGGCTGTCAGTCAGTGCCAGGTTGTGTCTTCAGCCTCCACTCACTATGTGCTGAGTGGTGACTGGAGCAGTGCCAACCACACCTCTATGACTGAAAGCCAGAGATTAACCCCGTATCTGCAGTATAATAGTGTTTTTTGACCTGACAGGTTCCCTTTAAAGGGTTGTATTAAGTGAAAAAATGTTTTGAAGGTAACATTTCTTCTTAGGGAGGCCACCAGCCAGCGAAGAGAGATTTAGGCTGGCCATATAAATTAGATGACTGTAGGCCCAACGATGCTTTGGATGATGGTTCAGTTGACAGCCATCACAGCCAACTCTCTCATACACAGGATCACTTGTTCCTGTGTTCTCTATGATAAAACTGTCAGCCGACGTGTCGACTAAACTCTAGAAGAAGCATGCAATTGGCAGTCGGAAATCCAATATACGTCATCGGTATCTCTCCCTGCCATCAGTTGACTGGTGCTCCCATAGACATTAGATCGTCATCCAATCCCAATAATATTGGAAAGTTTTGGCAACAATAGCCTAAAGCAGTGTTCCCCAAGTTCGGTCCTCAAGAGCCAACAACGGGTCATGTTTTCAAGATTGCCTTAGTATTGCCCTGGTGAGAATTCCATCATCTAGACATACAATAATTCCATCACCTGGGCCATACTAAGGAAATCCGGAAAACACGACCTGTTGGTGGCTCTTGAGGACCAAACTTGGGGAACACTGGCCTAAAGTGTACGAGAGTCTTTACAGGCCCAGCCATGATGACTGGAAAACATGTATGCAAATTAGATTGCATCCATATGAAAGGAAAGGTGTTGCTCTAGTGCTATCTGTAAGAGGTAACGATCCTATAAGTCATTGCTTGACCCTTTAATAAACATTGGTACGGAGCTAAGGATATAGGCCAAATTGAGAAAAATAGGGGAGTTTATTTTCTGAAAAAGTGCCGCACCTTCCACAGGTTGTATGCGGTATTGCAACTCAGCCCCATTCACTTGAATGCAGCTGACATAATCTATACACCATTGTTGTGCAGTATCTGGAAGAAATCAGCCATGTTCTTTTAATAATTTAAAATTCCCAAAAGTGTAAGTATTGTGAGTTTGTGACACAACACGGAGGAAAACACTCTGGAGATGCTTTGTAATGTATTTCATTATCCATATGTGAAGATCACCGATGAAAAACTAATGGCAAAACCTGACTCGCTGACAAAACACCGATGACACTCATGCTATTTTTGTTTTTGTGTGGACATCTGAATGAGGATTAAGTAAAGAAAATTCATTGCAGAATTGATTATAGATCCTGAAAAAAAAATTCCAAATATATAAAATTGACAACAATATAATGCTGTATATAAGTCCCCGCTACGACCTGTAAGAGAAGGAAAATAACTTTTATTATACTCACCTTGGGGGCAGTCCAGTCACACACTATCTGTACATTTTCTTCAGTGTTTTATAGCTTTCTGTCCTTGTCTCTAATATTAAGCAGTGAATTGTGCCATCTCCTCATTATGCAGACACACCACAAAGCATCTGCTGCATTCCCCGCTTCAGCTTTTATATTGGCTATAATAGTCCTTCCTGATTGGAGGTAGTGTACCATGTGATAGCTGCAAGCTGCACTTGACGTCATGTGAGCCTTTTCTGGCTGATGAAATTGTCTGCAATATGTAAGATGTTGATGACCATTTCAGACGGTTCACATGGAGCGAAACGGTAATTGTTTAAATTTTCCCAATATTCAGAGAATGTCAAAAGGTTCAACATAAATCCATTTAGCATGGAATTGATTTTCTCATCTCTATTATCCACAGCACATTGTCCTCTATATACTGGGCTGCTGACAATGTAATGTTTTATGGGGACAGAATTATTATCTTAGTGAATATTCCATCCTCATCATTATTCATCAATCAGTAATGAATAATTACGTACCTATACTCCCCTTTTTTAAAGGTTATGCCTCTTTTGCACCTGTCTCAGATGCTGTGGAAGTGTATATGGATGTTAGGGCTTCATTTAATGGAAAATCCAAATTGTAAAAAGATCGAATGACAAAGCTGGTGAACAACTTCTTATATAATCAATGCTCATTAAAGGGATAGTCTGGCCTTAGGCTACAAGTCTGCAGTCACTAAATGTGACTGCAGACTTGTGAGCCCTCCCATCGTGCTCACTAAATGATGTGAAAAATTTCCGATGACCAGCCCCGGAAGCGGAAGGCGCATGATTTCAAGTATACAATTTGCATACATGCAGTCACATACCGACTAGACGTCCTCTCAATGGAAGGGTATTGAGCAAGGCCGGACAAGTCTAGTCAGAATGTGACCAGAAGGATGAAAATCACATACTTGTACACACATGACCATCCACTTTTACTGCCGGCACAGGAAAATTCTGAAAATGTGCTACCGGAGAATCCTCACAGTGTGACTGCAGACTTGGAGCCTAGGGCCGAGCAACAACTTTAAAGAAAAACCCATGAGCTAAATGAACCATAATGTATTCTGATTATTCAATGACATAGTTTGAATATATATTTTTGTGAAAATATATTGATGGAAACAAGTAATTGCCTCAATTTCAATCACATTGAACGTCTGACCGTCTGTTTCTCCCCCAACGACCTACTAATATTATAATGCCCCTATTACCAAGAACATGGCCCCCAACCTACACATGGCCCCGAGGCAGAAGCGTTGACCCTTCATAGCATAGGGATTTTCCACTTTTGAGCTGTGCTTTATTCTTTCCTCGCTGCCGTCCTTAACTGTTCCATTTCTTCTTCTCATTACACAACGCCTCTGGCTTTTTAAGGTGATAAATGAATATTTTGTTACTCATTACCACATTCAGATTGTGACAGGAAAAAGAAGAGATAATGTTTTACTGTTGCTCCTTCTTTATTATGCCACAATGAATTATCGACTCCTTTTTAATTATGAAACACTTTTTTTTTCTTTCTTTTTTTTTTTCCTTTTCCGTTATGAATTTACATTGTTCTGGCCATAGAAAAGGCTAAAAAAAATCAAAAGACAAAGCACATAATGGTTCCGCTCATCATATGGACTGATGATAAAAAGACTAAAAAGATGATTGAGGCCTGATGTCTTGAAACTTTGAAAAAAACCTGCGCTTGTTGCCCCTAGCAACCAATCGCTGCCTAGCTTTCATTTTGCCACAACTCTTTTAAAAATGTATGCTGGGCTCTGATTGGTTGCTATGGACAATCAAGTTTTTTGAGGACAAATAGATATATAACCGAGGAATTTTTATTACCACCTAAGTATATATATATATAGATACTCAAAAAAGAGGCAGCACTCCATAGTTTCAGTGAAAAATGTGGTAGGTTTAATCAACCCACATGGCCGGGCGACGTTTCAGCTCCATCTGAGCCTTTATCAAGCCTTGTATACAGTATATATACACTGCTCAAAAAGTAAAGGAAACACTTAAACAACAGAATATAACTCCAAGTAAATCAAACTTCTGTGAAATCAAACTGTCCACTTACGAAGCAACACTGATTGACAATCAGTTTCATATGCTGTTATACAAATGGAATAGACAACAGATGGAAATTATTGGTAATTATCAAGACACCTGCTATAAAGGAGTAGTTCTGCAGGTGGGGAACACATCTCAGTACCAATGCTTTCTGGCTGATGTTTTGGTCACTTTTGAATGTTGGTTGTGCTTTCACACTCATGGTAGCATGAGACGGACTCTACAACCCACACAAGTGGCTCAGGTAGTGCAGCTCATCCAGGATGGCACATCAATGTGAGCTGTGGCAAAAAGGTTTGCTGTGTCTGTCAGTGTAGTGTCTAGAGGCTGGAGGAGCTACCAGGAGACAGGCCAGTACACCAGGAGGCATGGAGGGGGCCATAGGAGAGCAAAAACTCAGCAGCAGGACTGCTACCTCAGCCTTTGTGCAAGGAGGAACAGGAGGAGCACTGCCAGAGCCCTGCAAAATGACCTCCAGCAGGCCACAAATGTGCATGTGTCTGCACAAACGATTAGAAACCGACTCCATGAGGATGGTCTGAGTGCCCGACGTCCACAGATGGGGGTTGTGCTCACAGCCCAACACCGTGCAGGATGCTTGGCATTTGTCACAGAACACCAGGATTGGCAAATTCGCCACTGGCGCCCTGTGGTCTTCACAGATGAAAGCAGGTTCACACTGGGCACATGTGACAGACGTGACAGTCTGGAGATGCCATGGAGAGCGATCTGCTGCCTGCAACATCCTTCAGCATGGCCGGTTTGGCAGTGGGTCAGTAATAGTGTGGGGTGGCATTTCTTTGGAGGGCTGCACAGCTGTTGTGAATTTGGATTCTGGGCTCCCCCGGTGGCTACTGGTGGAATTGAACTGGTGTCTTCATCTTCTCTGTTCACCTGTTCCCATCAAGATGTGGGAGTCGCTATATAACCTTGCTGCTCTGTTAGTTGCTTGCCGGTCAACAATGTTATCAGAAGCCTCTCTGTGCTTGTTCCTGCTCCTAGACAACTACTAGATAAGTTGGACTCTTGTCCATGTTTGTTTTTGCATTTTGTTCCAGTTCACAGCTGTAGTTTCGTTACTGTGTCTGGAAAGCTCTTGTGAACGGGAATTGCCACTCTGGTGTTATGAGTTAATGCCAGAGTTTTAAAGTAATTTCTGGATGGTGTTTTTGATAGGGTTTTCAGCTGACCATGAAAGTGTCCTTTCTGTCTTCTGCTATGTAGTAAGTGGACCTCAAATTTGCTAAACCTATTTTCATACTACGTTTGTTATTTCATCTCAACTCACCGCCAATACATGTGGGGGGCCTCTGTCTCCTTTCGGGGTATTTCTCTAGAGGTGAGCTAGGACTAATATTTTCCTCTGCTAGCTTTATTTAGTCCTCCGGCTGGGCTGGGCATCTAGAATCAACGTAGGCATGCTACCCGGCCACTGCTAGTTGTGTGTTAGGTTTAGTTCATGGTCAGCTCAGTTCCCATCTTCCAAGAGCTAGTTACTATATATGCTTATGCTATGTTCTCTTGCCATTGAGATCATGACAGTTTGACCGGCCCGCAAAGTGTTAATTGTTTGGGCTGAAGCAGGAAAAAAAGAAGTGTTGAAGGGAAGTTTTTTTTTTTTTTCCTCTCAGAGTTTTGCTGCCTAGCCCTTAATTGCTGTCTAGCTGCTTCTTACCTCCTCTTAACCCTTGAATGGCTCTGTGTCCACCTGTTTGTAATGGATCTTCAGAGTGTAACTGCAGGTTTGAATAATCTCGCCACGAAGGTACAAAATTTGCAAGATTTTGTTTGTCATGCACCTGTATCTGAGCCGAGAATTCCTTTGCCGGAATTTTTCTCGGGGAATAGATCCGGGTTTCAGAATTTTCGAAATAATTGCAAATTATTTTTGTCTCTGAAATCTCGCTCTGCCGGAGACCCTGCACAGCAGGTCAGGATTGTGATTTCCTTGCTCCGGGGCGACCCTCAAGACTGGGCTTTTTCATTGACACCAGGGGATCCTGCGTTGCTCAATGTGGATGCGTTTTTTCTGGCCTTGGGGTTGCTTTATGACGAACCTCATTTGGAGCTTCAGGCAGAAAAAACTTTGATGTCCCTATCTCAGGGGCAAGATGAAGCGGAAATTTACTGCCAAAGATTCCGTAAATGGTCTGTGCTTACTCAGTGGAATGAGTGCGCCCTGGCGGCGACTTTCAGAGAGGGTCTCTCTGATGCCATTAAGGATGTTATGGTGGGGTTCCCTGTGCCTGCGGGTCTGAATGAGTCCATGACAATGGCTATTCAGATCGATAGGCGTTTGCGGGAGCGCAAACCAGTGCACCATCTGGCGGTGTCCACTGAGAAGTCGCCAGAGAGTATGCAGTGTGATAGAATTCTGTCCCGAAGCGAGCGGCAGAATTTTAGACGGAAAAATGGGTTGTGTTTCTATTGTGGTGATTCTACTCATGTTATATCAGCATGCTCTAAGCGCACTAAAAAGCTTGGTAAATCTGTTTCCATTTGCACCTTACCGTCTAAATTTATTCTATCTGTGACCCTGATTTGCTCTTTGTCATCTATTACCACGGACGCCTATGTCGACTCTGGCGCCGCTTTGAGTCTTATGGATTGGTCCTTTGCCAAACGCTGTGGGTATGATTTAGAGCCTTTGGAGACTCCTATTCCTCTGAAGGGGATTGACTCCACCCCATTGGCTAATAATAAACCACAATGCTGGACACAAGTAACTATGCGTATTAATCCGGATCACCAGGAGATTATTCGCTTTCTGGTGCTGTATAATCTACATGATGATTTGGTGCTAGGATTGCCTTGGCTGCAATCTCACAACCCAGTCCTCGACTGGAGAGCTATGTCTGTGTTGAGCTGGGGATGTAAGGGGGCTCATGGGGATGTACCTGTGGTTTCCATTTCATCATCCATTCCCTCTGAAATTCCTGAGTTCCTGTCTGACTATCGTGACGTCTTTGAAGAATCCAAGCTTGGTTCGTTACCTCCGCACCGAGAGTGCGATTGTGCCATAGATTTAATCCCGGGTAGTAAATACCCAAAGGGTCGTTTATTTAATCTGTCTGTGCCTGAACATGCTGCTATGCGAGAATATATAAAGGAGTCCTTGGAAAAGGGACATATTCGTCCATCGTCATCTCCCTTAGGAGCCGGTTTTTTCTTTGTGTCAAAAAAAGACGGCTCTTTGAGACCATGTATTGATTATCGGCTTTTGAATAAAATCACTGTTAAATGTCAATACCCATTGCCGTTGCTGACTGATTTGTTTGCTCGCATAAAGGGGGCCAAGTGGTTCTCTAAGATTGACCTTCGTGGGGCGTATAATTTGGTGCGAATCAGGCAGGGGGATGAGTGGAAAACCGCATTTAATACGCCCGAGGGCCACTTTGAGTATTTAGTGATGCCTTTTGGTCTTTCTAATGCTCCGTCAGTTTTCCGGTCCTTTATGCATGATGTTTTTCGCGATTGTTTGGATAAATTTATGATTGTGTATCTGGATGATATTCTGATTTTTTCGGATGACTGGGACTCTCATGTCCAGCAAGTCAGGAGGGTTTTTCAGGTTTTGCGGTCTAATTCTTTGTGTGTGAAGGGTTCTAAGTGTGTTTTTGGGGTACAAAGGATTTCCTTTTTGGGATATATTTTTTCCCCCTCTTCCATTGAAATGGATCCTGTCAAGGTTCAAGCTATTTGTGATTGGACGCAGCCCTCTTCTCTTAGGAGTCTTCAGAAATTTTTGGGCTTTGCTGACTTTTATCGTCGATTTATTGCTGGTTTTTCGGATATTGCTAAGCCATTGACCGATTTGACTAAGAAGGGTGCTGATGTTGCTGATTGGTCCCCTGATGCTGTGGAGGCCTTTCGGGAGCTTAAGCGCCGTTTTTCCTCTGCCCCTGTGTTGCGTCAGCCTGATGTTGCTCTACCTTTTCAGGTTGAGGTCGACGCTTCTGAGATCGGAGCTGGGGCAGTGTTGTCGCAGAAAAGTTCTGACTGCTCCGAGATGAGGCCTTGTGCCTTCTTTTCCCGTAAATTTTCGCCCGCTGAGCGGGATTATGATGTTGGGAATCGGGAGCTTTTGGCCATGAAGTGGGCTTTTGAGGAGTGGCGCCATTGGCTTGAGGGGGCCAGACATCAGGTGGTGGTATTGACTGACCACAAAAATTTGATTTATCTTGAGACCGCCAGGCGCCTGAATCCTAGACAGGCGCGCTGGTCATTGTTTTTCTCTCGGTTTGATTTTGTGGTGTCGTACCTACCGGGTTCTAAGAATGTTAAGGCGGATGCCCTTTCTAGGAGTTTTGAGCCTGACTCGCCTGGTAACTCTGAGCCCACAGGTATCCTTAAGGATGGAGTGGTATTGTCAGCCGTTTCTCCAGACCTGCGGCGGGCCTTGCAGGAGTTTCAGGCGGAGAGACCTGATCGTTGCCCACCTGATAAACTGTTTGTTCCTGATGATTGGACCAGTAGAGTCATCTCTGAGGTTCATTCTTCTGCGTTGGCAGGTCATCCTGGCATTTTTGGTACCAGGGATTTGGTGGCGAGGTCCTTCTGGTGGCCTTCCCTGTCACGAGATGTGCGAGGCTTTGTGCAGTCTTGTGACGTTTGTGCTCGGGCCAAGCCTTGTTGTTCTCGGGCTAGTGGATTATTGTTGCCCTTGCCTATTCCTAAGAGGCCTTGGACGCACATCTCGATGGATTTTATTTCAGATCTGCCTGTTTCTCAGAAGATGTCTGTCATCTGGGTGGTGTGTGACCGTTTTTCTAAGATGGTCCATTTGGTTCCTCTGCCCAAGTTACCTTCTTCTTCCGAGTTGGTTCCTCTGTTTTTTCAAAATGTTGTTCGTTTGCATGGTATTCCTGAGAATATCGTTTCTGACAGAGGGACCCAGTTCGTGTCTAGATTTTGGCGGGCATTCTGTGCTAGGATGGGCATAGATTTGTCTTTTTCGTCCGCTTTCCATCCTCAGACGAATGGCCAGACCGAGCGGATTAATCAGACCCTGGAGACATATCTGAGGTGTTTTGTGTCTGCTGACCAGGATGATTGGGTTGCTTTTTTGCCATTGGCGGAGTTCGCTCTCAATAATCGGGCCAGCTCTGCCACTTTGGTGTCCCCGTTTTTCTGTAATTCGGGGTTTCATCCTCGATTTTCCTCTGGTCAGGTGGAATCTTCGGATTGTCCTGGAGTGGATGCTGTGGTGGAGAGATTGCATCGGATCTGGGGGCAGGTGGTGGACAATTTGAGGTTGTCCCAGGAGAAGACTCAGCTTTTTGCCAACCGCCACCGTCGTGTTGGTCCTCGGCTTTCTGTTGGGGATTTGGTGTGGTTGTCTTCTCGTTTTGTCCCTATGAGGGTCTCTTCTCCTAAGTTTAAGCCTCGGTTTATCGGCCCGTATAGGATATTGGAGATTCTTAACCCTGTTTCCTTCCGTTTGGACCTCCCTGCATCCTTTTCTATTCATAACGTTTTTCATCGGTCATTATTGCGCAGGTATGAGGTACCGGTTGTGCCTTCCGTTGAGCCTCCTGCTCCGGTGTTGGTTGAGGGTGAGTTGGAGTACATTGTGGAGAAAATCTTGGACTCTCGTGTTTCCAGACGGAGACTCCAGTATCTGGTCAAGTGGAAGGGATACGGCCAGGAGGATAATTCTTGGGTGAATGCATGTGATGTTCATGCCTCCGATCTGGTTCGTGCCTTTCATAGGGCCCATCCTGATCGCCCTGGTGGTTCTGGTGAGGGTTCGGTGCCCCCTCCTTGAGGGGGGGGTACTGTTGTGAATTTGGATTCTGGGCTCCCCCGGTGGCTACTGGTGGAATTGAACTGGTGTCTTCATCTTCTCTGTTCACCTGTTCCCATCAAGATGTGGGAGTCGCTATATAACCTTGCTGCTCTGTTAGTTGCTTGCCGGTCAACAATGTTATCAGAAGCCTCTCTGTGCTTGTTCCTGCTCCTAGACAACTACTAGATAAGTTGGACTCTTGTCCATGTTTGTTTTTGCATTTTGTTCCAGTTCACAGCTGTAGTTTCGTTACTGTGTCTGGAAAGCTCTTGTGAACGGGAATTGCCACTCTGGTGTTATGAGTTAATGCCAGAGTTTTAAAGTAATTTCTGGATGGTGTTTTTGATAGGGTTTTCAGCTGACCATGAAAGTGTCCTTTCTGTCTTCTGCTATGTAGTAAGTGGACCTCAAATTTGCTAAACCTATTTTCATACTACGTTTGTTATTTCATCTCAACTCACCGCCAATACATGTGGGGGGCCTCTGTCTCCTTTCGGGGTATTTCTCTAGAGGTGAGCTAGGACTAATATTTTCCTCTGCTAGCTTTATTTAGTCCTCCGGCTGGGCTGGGCATCTAGAATCAACGTAGGCATGCTACCCGGCCACTGCTAGTTGTGTGTTAGGTTTAGTTCATGGTCAGCTCAGTTCCCATCTTCCAAGAGCTAGTTACTATATATGCTTATGCTATGTTCTCTTGCCATTGAGATCATGACACACAGCCCTCCATGTGCTCGCCAGAGGTAGCCTGACTGCCATTAGGTACCGAGATGAGATCCTCAGACCCCTTGTGAGACCGTATGCTGGTGCGGTTGGCCCTGGGTTCCTCCTAATTCAGGACAATGCCAGACCTCATGTGGGTGGAGTGTGTCAGCAGTTCCTGCAAGATGAAGGCATAGAAGCTATGGACCTGAATCTGATTGAACACATCTGGGACATCATGTCTCGCACCATCCACCAACATCACGTTGCACCACAGACTGTCCAGGAGTTGGTGGATGCTTTAGTCCAGGTATGGGAGGAGGTCCCTCAGGAGACCATACACTGCCTCATTAGGAGCATGCCCAGTCCTTGTAGGGAGGTTATACAGGCACGTGGAGGCCACACACAGTACTGAGCATCATTTCCTTGTCTTGAGGCATTTCCACTGAAGTTGGATCAGCCTGAAATTTGATTTTCCACTTTGATTTTGAGCATCATTCCAACTCCAGACCTCCATGGGATATTAGTTGTGATTTACATTGATCATTTTTAGGTTTTACTGTTCTCCACGCATTCCACTATATAATGAATATAGATTTACAACTGGAATATTTCATTCAGTGATATCTAGGATGTGGGATTTTAGTGGTCTCTTTATTTTTTTGAGCAGTGTGTGTATATATATATATATATATATATATATATATATATATATATATATAAACAAAGTGTTTGTAAAGTTTCATTAGGTATTGCAACTCAATTACTGTAGACCAAGTTCACATCAGGTTTTGGCCACGTATCAATGGCTTCTGCTTAAAACCCTGAAAAATGGGATTGAGGCTTATCCATCGATGGGGCATTTGACTTTAATGGAGCACAGGGAGTCACTTTGTTCTCGGCCTCACCTCAATTTTGGCCATATCTGTTCTTTTTCAGGTGTGTTTTGATAAATCTGTAATGTATCAAAACTGCAACAAGCAGCCCAGTAAGTGCCACACCAATGGAATCAGGGTCTGATACCAGTGATGTGTCACTTACTGGGCTGCTTGCTTCAGTTTTGATAAATTACAGACTTATCTCGTGCAGATCTAGCAGTTCTCTGAATGCTGAGTTTGTTATATCCCCGCCCACACCACTAATTGGCTGTTTTCTGTGTACACTGTGCATAGGCAGAAAGCTGTTAAATAGTGGTGAGTGTATACATATACAGAGTTCATGACTATGAAGGACTGTATGGCAGTAGGCTTACCAGTCCTCTAGTGATAATCTCCTGCTGATAAAACAGTGATATAATCAAAATTGAAGCAAGTAGCACAGTAAGTGATACATCACTGGAATCAGGGTCTCTGTATTTCCTTTATGCTGTTCACAGATTAGGGGAAAAAAATGGTAACAGATTTAAGTAGACAAGAATCTACACTATGGTTGTTAAAATTACTTAAAAATTGCTCTTACTTATACAACATGGTTTTTGCATTTTTGAACTTGTGATGACTTCAACAAGCAGACAGACATTTTTTTTACCTTTTATTTGCATTGCCCTTCGCCACTTCAAGACAAGATCATGCTTGCTAACTTTCCCAGAATTTCAAAAATATGGAAGATCTACCAAGGCAACATAAAACCTCCCGGAAAGCAATCTTCCCACAGCTTTCCTATTTGTGTATGCAATCAGGATGCTCTACTACATGGGGCCTTGGCATCCGTACACACACTCATGGTGTTAAAAATGGGTGTAGAATGAGCATGGTCTTTTAAAAAAGGAGTGTGACTATGCGAAAAATAAAAAAACATTACAATCCAGAGTCTTCCACACCACTTATAATTGTGAAGAATAAGACCTTCCAAATGGCCATCGTAGAAAATTAAGAAACTCTCTGTCTTCCCCTAAGGGGTTTTAAAAGACTGAAATACTGATGCTCTATGCTTAGGACAGCCAATCAATGATTGATCTGCGAAGGTCCAACCCCCGAGGAACTCAGAAAATCATTATAATGACGATCATATTACTGGGCAGTTGTGGTTGGCTAAATAATGAAGGAAAACCTCTAAATGAAAGTCTACGGTTATTTTCTGATTAAACTGATTATCTTTGCTACTATCAAATATAACATTGCTCTTAAATACTTAACTTCTTCATGGGAATTCTATCAAAAGAACTTCAATAAAAAGATTTCTCCATGGAGGGATCCTGGCTGTCTTTCAGCAGAGAATAGATTAGTACAGTGTTTAGAACATATACTAAAATAAGTCTCTCCATTGTGCAGTAATTCACTGTTCACATTCCCTTATTTAAAATTTGACATCCCACCTTAATTTGTCAGCATGTCACAAAATAATGCTTTTTACTTTAATAAGCATCGCAAACGTATAATTTTTTTTTTCCCCCCAGATTAAATTTGACTTTAATGAGACGGGTCATGGAAGCAAAATTACAGAAAAAAAAGTGTAGCCTATGAAGATAATTGAAATTACCTTTGGTTTTTTGTAATACCGACATAATACCTGCAAAAGTAATTGACTGTACATTTTGTTCAAAATGCAAACGTGCTTTACCGGCGCCATCTCTGAAGATAAGTGGTGTCCTATCTTTTAACTAATTAATTATTTCCAATATATTACGGAAAAATAGTTTTTGAAAGTGGAAAAGAGGAAGATGTTTAAAAAAAGTTGCAAGGGAGGATCAGTGCAACAAGCCGAACTGGATCAAGGTTCCTAGAAGCGCTGGGCATCGTTGCCAACAGTTCTCAATTTATCAGGACTGTTTCGAATTTTCCGAAATTATCCTGTGAAATCAAGGCCTGTCTTGGTCGGAAAAAGGATTATACTGCCCCAAACTAGGCATTTCAAACAAGTGTTGGGCTTAACCAGGGGGGTTTTGGAGATGGGACATAAGCCCCCTCTTACAATATAGATGTTTGTCAGATGAACAACTGTTTGGCCCGTCGTTCAGCTGTCTCTTCCGAGTCCCCCATGCACAGGAATGCTCAACTTTGCCGAGCCCTCCTATTTGTTTAGATAGAGGCATTGCCAGATTTGTCTGGCAGCGGCTTTTATGTCAGGGAACAAAAGGATCGGCAGTCCGAAATCAGACAGAAGATAATGCTGGACCAGCCTTACCAAATTTTTAGTTGTACTATTTAGCAGTGAATTTGAGTTGTTTGAAACATTGACCATCTGAAAATTAGTTACTTAATTCAGAACCTTTCTTTCTGTCTAAACACTATTAATTATTGGGTAGTTATGGAGTCCCAGGAGAGATATTCTTGTACTTTCCTACCAATTCACAGATTAACTTTAAAATCTGGAAAACCACAAAAAACGATTTTTCATCTTGATGTTAAAACCGAGTCTCTCTTACTGCAACATAATGGTTCTATGCTTTGTCTAGTTGAGTTACAATATTCCCAGTTCATGTCTCTCCTATAAATTACTTCCCTTTCTCATGTATACTCTTAAGATTCTTATAGTTAGGACATACTTGAAAGGCACTATGTCCACCTCCCACCATTTGTATTTTCTCTTACAAGTTGACATTTATTTTTTTAGAGCCAGGAACCATAAGCATTGATCTCAACCTTCTAAGATAAAGTTGTTGGCAGGTTGAGTGCATTTGTATCCCTGATGGCCAAGGTCAAATGGAGGACATTGAATCCTACATCTTGTTCTCCACTGTTAGTATGTATACATAACATTAATACAGCTCTATAATTCACATCAATCTTATTTAACACCTGTACAGATTCATATAATGGAATGGTGTCCCTCTGTTGAATGTCGCAGATGTGTGGTGAGTAGTAATGAGCGAGTATACTCGTTGTTCGGGTTTTCCCGAGCACGTGCAAGTGGTCTCTGAGTATTTGTTAGTGAGATTTAGTTTTCATCGCCACAGCTAAATGATTTACAGCTACTAGGCAGCTTGAATACATGTGGGGGTTCCCTAGCAATCAGGCAACCCCCTCATGTACTCAGCTTGGCTAGTAGCTGTAAATCATTCAGCTGCGGCGATGAAAACTAAATCTCCGAACACTAACAGACCACCCGAGCGCCCTTGTGAACACCAGAGCAACGAGTACACTCTCTCATCACTAGTGGTGAGGTTAGACTGATTTCATACTCTTAGGCTAGTTTCACAAGTCTGACATTCATGGTCCGAGTCCAAATCATGATGTCTAGACTGGTCGTTGGTCTCCTGATCTGAACTCAACAGACTTATAGACAAATATGAGACTGTTGACTTCATGTCAGAAGATCCACAGCCAACCCAACCATTTTGGTCCATACTCAGACCATGAATAGCTTCCTCATGAAACCAGCATAAATATGGCAGTTTCTCCATATTCAAGAGTTCTGGAATGAATTTTATTATTATTATTATTATTATTATTATTTATTATTATAGAGCCATTTATTCCATGGTGCTTTACATGTAAGGAGGGGAATACATAATAAAAACAAGTACAATAATCTTAAAAAATTCAAATCACGACTGGTACAGAAGGAGAGAGGACCCTGCCCGCGAGGGCTCACAATCTACAAGGGATGGGTGAGGATACAGTAGGTGAGGGTAGAGCTGGCCATGCAGCAGTTTGGTGGATCGGTGGTTACTGCAGGTTGTAGGCTTGTCGGAAGAGGTAGGTCTTCAGGTTCCTTTTGAAGGTTTCGATATATTTATGGATATATTGACAGAAATCCTTCAGATCACTATTCCATTTACACTACAAGTATTCTGACTAGGCCTTTTCGATTATGAGAAATGGCTACCTCAATTTTACTAGGAGAAACTGTAGGAGACCCAAGAGAATCCTACATTGAGTTAACATGGAGAATTCAATATAAAAGATTTGTAAAAGTGCAGAAGGTATGGTATGACTGCAGCTTGACTCAGCTCAGTCCCCAGGCTATGAGGGGTTCTCCATATGAAGCAAGACTGATCGAAGCTTCTAGGACCTAGGTTGGGAGCTGAATAAGGTAACCGTAAGTAGTGAGGGGTAGAAGGTAAGGAAATGACAGTAAACCTAAAATCTTACCTATGTCAGTGTTGAGATTTATGGATGTTAGACCGAACCATCTTCGATACTGTTTATTCCCGTTTCGCAACCGCACCTGGCAAATCTTGCACTATGCATATAACAATGTATTCCTTTTTTCCCAAAGTGTTTCTTTACCCGTCCCCAGAACCTAACCAGTTGATCGATTTCCCTATCTGCGTCTAATGGTGATTGCCTGCCATTTGTCGATTAATCTCTCATACGTTTTATGAACGTCTCGGCATACAGTTTGTAGCTCCATAACCATGAATAATCCATCTATTAGATATTTTTCCTCTGCTCCAGAACATAAGCAATCGCCGTATATATCATTTATATGCATTAAGTACGCTATTTTGTTTTATGAAGGCCTGAATTAAAGAATTTGCATCTCATGTAAATGTGCAATAAATAGACATGTATAGACAGAGTTCTCATTTATAGATCACACGTGGAAGGACGTGACCTTATTCCGAATGGGCGCTCGCCTCCCCTCATATCTAACACTCATATTTAGATTGATGGGATCACATCACAATGTAATCTCTTATTCCTTCTGGTTTATACAGCATATATTGAGTCACTTTTAATGTGTTTTTTTAATACATGTACTGAACAAACCCAGGCAAATTGCATGTGGTTAATAATATTCTGTTTTTTGAGACTCATGCAAGCTTGTCGCCGGCATGCAGATTTAGCCGTGTATATTGTCACTGAGGATATTAAGAAAATGTCATTTCCTCTTAGTGAAATAATCTCTTTACTGGAGCATTTATAAATAAATCTGGAGCAGATCAGAATATAAAAGATGTTCATTTCTGATTATTTGCCCATTTACAGCAAATGCAGTTATTGCAGTCTGTGGCTTTATCATCACTTGACAAAGTAGGCATGACAGGTTATTCTAGTCTCTGAATTATGCAGATAAGGAGCTGAAATGCCATTCGCGTTCTTTCTACACTACCGCTAATAGGAGGATTGAAATTAAAATTGGACTTCCACACGTGTTCCTAAATGGGTAATAATGTGTTGTGTCACCCTGCTTCTTCCTCGCCAAACTACTGACCAGGAGCCCCATTTTCTCACTACATACTGTATAAAGGTGACAAATAGAAGTCAGCAAAGACACTTTTTTTGCGCATGTTGTTTTGTGTGTATTAAAAGGATAGTCTCAAGTCTGGAAATTATTCCCTATCCATGGGAAAGGGGAGAGCGAACAGATCGCTGGGAGTCCGACCACTGGGATCCCCACTGATCCTGAGAAGCCGAGCTCTGAAGAGCCCCATGTTAATAGAGTGGTGGACGATCATGTTCATTGCTGCTCCATTAATTCTTAATAGGAATGTTCAAGATAGCCAAGCAATGGGTATGATCGATCACTTCCGGAGCTCTTTAGAGCCTAGATTCTCAGGATTGATGGGGGTCAAAGCGGTCAGACCTCCAACAATCAGGAAGTTATTCCCTTTCCTGTGAATAGTGGATAACTTCCAAACTTTGGAATACCCCTTTAAGCATTGTTCTATACATTGGGGTCTATCTATCAATCTATTGATCATTTCATCACTCTATCTACCTATCTAGCAGTGACAGTCCCACAGAGTTATTAGTGTAGCATGAAAATTGAGGAAACTAAGTTAATGCTCCTCAAAACTTTACTCCCTCAAAGACAGAAACCTTAACAACTTCACACTTCAGGCACACTATGTCAGTTACAATCAGTCCAGATCGGTGCTGACTATGATGATTGCAATTGTGTGGGTCACTTCAATTTACCTCAGTCTCTCTCAATAGGGATAGAGGTCGGCACGGTGGCTCAGTGGTTAGCCTTGCAGCACTGGAGTCTTGGGTTCGAATCCCACCAAGGACAACATCTGCAAGGAGTTTATATGTTCTCCCCGTGTTTGCGTGGGTTTCCTACTGGTTCTCCGGTTTCCTCCCACATTCAAAAGACATACTGATAGGGAATGTAGATTGTGAGCCCCATCGGGGACAGTGATGATAATGTGTGCAACCTGTAAAGCGCTGTGGAATACGTTGGCGCTATATAAATAAAAGGATTATTATTATTAGTGGGATTCTACTTCCTCCATCCACCTCTTCCCCTTGTGTCCTCTTGGCTTTGCTGGTCTTTGGTAATCTGGCATGTCATCCTTTTGGCTTAACAGTCCAGATGTCCCTACTGTGAGTTAGAATTGATCTCTGGGAACCTATTCTATGGAATATAGTGATAACTGCTGAAATTCAAATGTGGCCAATACATTTATTTCACATCAAATTTATTCAATACAAGAAAATGTGCCTTAATATGATCTGGATTCTCTTCAGACCCGAGAGCATAAAAAACATATTGGTTAAAAAAAAGTACAATTACCTCCTTGATCAACTATCCTGTTCCCTGACGCTGTGCACTCCTGCTGCCACGGTCCACAGCTGACTCCCTCCGTTTCTTCAGGTCTTCATGGCAAGTGATGTCCTCTTTTGCATCTTCCTTTGTTCTTCACCAGTGCTTCCATAGCACATGTTGTGCCATCGTGACATTGCTATGTGTGTTGCCCAAGGTCAAGGTGCGGTAATCACAACACAGAATAAAGGAAAGCTCAGGAGAGGACGACACCTGCCATGAAGAAGACCAGAGCCGGAAGAAGCCACCAAAGGACAAAGTAGGGAACTGCTGTAGCAGGACACATGAGTGACAAGATTAATATACTTTTTTTAATTTTTAACCCCTTTCCTGGTCTTTTAAATTCTAGCAAAATGACTGCCAGTTAGTCATCATTTTACTACATTCACGTGAAGCTAACCACATAAAAATTCAGATTCAGTCAAATCCAAGTTCATTGCAAAATTTGAGGCAAATTTGTTTTGTCTGGAACCAAAATTGATTCATTTATATTCTATTTGCCATACTTAACAAAAATCTAATGGACATCTAAACCCTGTTCTTGGTAATACTTCAGTCACCAAAATGCACAGGAACACACACTTTTTGGGTGGGTGTCCTTATGCCCTGTTCTTCTTGTGCTCCATTTCCAAGGCCTGTTCCAGCGAAATTGGACTTTTAGCAACTATGCAATACTACATTTCTTTTACAGCAAGTTCCCTACCAAAGAGATGTCTAAGCTCCAAACTGAAAGAGGCTGCTCCGATGAGACAACTCCTTTAAGAATAATCATATGAATTAGCACTCAGTCGTTAATGATCTTGGTCGTATACGACCTTAAGTACGTTTACAATTTTTTTTAACCATTGAAAGGTTAGATCTGACAATCCAAACTTGTCGTTTTAGTGGATTATGTTCAGCAATGTATAAGTACAGCATGTACTGTACACTTCAATCTCCAGTCCAAGACTTTAGTAAATGTAGACCATAAAATGTAGATATTTTATCCTAAAGGCGGTGGAGCGTCAGTGACATTGTGTAATGTCCCTTGTAGAACAACGGGACATAAATCTATCTTTCCCAGCAGCTCCTTCAATGCAAACTACCAATATCCCTTATCAGCAACTTAACCAACGTGAAAAATAGTTTCCACTTACAACATGTACACACGGATCACAAAGGCGTCAAGATGCCGTAATTAATTCAGTATAGGAATCTTCATTAGCGCTCCGGTTCCACCTTTTTACCGTTGAATCATCTCGCCTATAAGCCTAAAAACAAAGCTTGCTAGATATAGCAATATTTTTTTTTTCTAAAATAGCCACAGTAAAAGTAAGCTGACTGGATAAATATATTCATGGGTATTTTAGCGCAGCTCAATAAAGCTATTATTCTTTGTAATGAGAGTAGAGTAAATTGTATAGACAGAGACAGAGGTCCATCTTTTCGCATTTCATTCGCTGTCCCTCTTTATCTTCCAGTTAATCTTCAATTCATCACATGTGATATAGAAAGAAGCATTCAATATTATTTCAGCTGCCTCTTTTACATCCCATTGTCTTTAAAGATCAAGGACTATTTAGAATTCAGCGCAGATGTACTGACGCATGTTAGATACTTTTATTCATGCGCTGACAACACAGTATGGAAAAATTAAGTGTTGAATAGTGATGAGCGAGAATGCTCGGGTGTTATCCAAGTATCTTGGGCATGCTCGAGTAATATGATCAAGTCCCTATGACTGCATGTTTCGGGGCTGTTGGACAGAAGCAACACATGTGGGGATTTACTAAGAAACGGGCCCGAGATACTCTGATAACACCCGCACATGCTTAGATCACACAATATCCGCGCACGCCCGCTCATCGCTAGTGTTAAAGGGAACCCGTCAGCTTCCCCAGACCCTGAAACCTCCAACATGTCATTATAGAATCCTTTATGTATTTCCTAACAAGCCTCTTTTTGTGGCTTATAGATTTCTGAATCTCTATAAAATACATTTTGTAACCGGATGTGCGCTATGCTATTTATTGGGTGACTAGTCATGGTGACATTGCTTTCCCTCAGACTAATCATCCCACTAATCATGTCCTCACACCCCGGTGAGTGTGATTGACTCTTTGAAAATCTCTCCCTTGCTCACAACGTGCAATGAAGCCTGGTGTATGCTTCCCATCTTCATCGACGCACTGTACATGCCCATGGAGGCTGTGAGGACACAGGACTCGCGAGCCGTGCTTCACCCTGGGCTTGTGCAATGAACTGATGATAGTAGGGAGCATACACCCAGCTTTACTTCGTATTGCCAGGGAGGCAGCATGTTTCACGCGTGCGTTGATGCCGCTCTAGCAAACCATGTAACTCATGGCCATAAAGGCGTGGTAACATGATTAGTGGGAAGATTCGTGTGGGTAAATCAACACCTCAACAACTGGTCACCCACTGAAACGTAAGCCCAGTTATAAAATTGACTTTATAGAGTATCAAAAATCTATAAGTCATGAAAAATGGTTTGTTAGGAAGTATATAAAGGGTTTAATAAAGATATGGCAATGGTTTGGATAACTTGGGGACTCTGACAGGTTCCCTTTAAAGAAGCAGTCCCATCTATAGTTTTTTTATTAAATGTCTGTGTACATGCTTGTAATGTAGTGTGAGTGTATTAATATACTCACCTACCGCCACTCTCTCCGGTGTCCAGCGTCATTCTTCTCATCTTCTCACTGATGTTATCGCAATCGGGCCTTGCCAGCTCACTCTATGCCCAATGTGTGAGCTGGAAGTCTCTTTTTCAATGAAATCTTATGGTGTCTTTTTCTGACGCTCCATGGGCTTACACTGTAAAAGTCACTTCCAGGTCACTCAGGACGCAGTGTGAGCCGGAGAGTCTGCAAAGCAGTGACGTTGCTGAGAAGAGGACCAGATCGGTCCTGGACACCGGAGAGAGCGGCGGTAGGTGAGTATATTAATACACACACTACATTGTGTGCATATATACACACATTTAACAAAAACAATATATAGATGGGAACGCTTCTTTAATGGGTTGTCCGGGACTAACTTTTTTTTAAAATCACTTTTGAATCTGCCGGCTAAATTGAGCAAACCTGCCCAAAATTAATTTTGGGAGATTCTTATCATCACCACACAGCAGTTCTGGGAGTATTGGATAAACATTGTTAAAAATATATAACTTTAGTATATAAAGTGCTTTAAGAAAAAAACTTAAGCACATGCTTTAAATAAGAAGTTTGTGCTTGATTCATCAAGACCAGCAATTTTCTTGCCAGTTTTAATGATGGGGTTTGGTGGAGTCAGATGCTCCTGACTCATTAAAGGAAACCTGTCATGTAAAAAAAGCTATTAATCTGCAGATATAGGGTTTATTTGCAGGTTAATAGTGTTTTGAAGCTGCCAGGCCAATTGCTGAGAGCCCCACTGCTGGGAGAAAATTAACTATATTCCTCCCGGCAGCCTTGGGCTTTCAGTCATATGGGTGGGGCAGCACAGCTACATCATCTACAAGTACATAAGTAATGGAGGCTGTAACCGCACCCACAGAACTGACTGACAGCCGACTCGGCACTAAGTGCAGCTGGCTCAGCAAATCAAATTTCCTGGCAAAATCTATGTAATATGGTCAATTTGAACCTCATCAAATCTGCTCATCTCTAATATATAGGCATTAACTGAACATACCAAGAGGGCCAACAGCCCGAAACACCGTGTCTGCGACTTGAGATACTGATTTGGCTTTTATCCTAAGTCATATTGCACGACTCGTTAAAGGGAAGATTGTGACTTGTAAGATCGCTACTTCCAACAGGTGGCGCTATAGAGTTAAGTCCCCTTTTTCTCTGAAGAGGCAATTTGCATAAGGAATTATGGTAACCAGAGACCTTTAAAGCTGCAAAAAAATTATATTGCAAAATTCTAAAACTTTTCATATGCAAAGAAAAGCTTTAATTTGCTGAAACTTTCATATATATAAAACATGACCAATAACCTTGTCTAAATATCACAAATGTTCCGTCCTCCATAGTAACCGAACAGAGTTTTCTTTTCTTGAGTCTATTTTAAAACAAGTTAACACCTTAGCAGATATTTAATATGTTGCCATGGATAAGGAGTGCTTGGGTTATTTGCACTATATAATTAATTACAGGAGTATTTATTAGGTGAGTAGAAAATGCTACTTTGCATTAAATTAGATACAGTAATTAGCTTTTAATGAATAAAGATGTATAGTTTTCACATTGCATTGATTTTAGAATGCCTTGGTATTTATAACCACATGCTTAGGCTCGTTGTCGCAGATAATCTCGGAACTAGGTTTTAATATCCTGGCTATTAGTATAACGCTGATTAGTGTAGCGGTAATTGTATTGCCGTAATTCAACTACTAGACCTGTAAAGTAAAAAAAAAAATCTTTGAAAGATTAAAACTTATTATATACCATTAAGACTTTGCCAATGTATTCTACAGTTTTACAAAGAGCGTTTATATGGAAATTCTGTAGGACAGAGGTTCCCAGAAAAAGGGGTGGAAATCAATTAATAACCAAAACAAACGAGTCACAAATTTCACGATTTTGATTCTCCAGAATCAGAATTTTTCATGATGGGATTTGCATATATCCAGCAAAATTGAGATCACCATTTTGGTGGATTCTTTTGAGGACTGAGAAGGATTACAAAATAATAAAGGGTTCTACTTGATCATCTTAGACCCAGCCCTTTCCAATCTCCATCATGGTCCTCTGATCTTCAATTTGGATTCTCCAGTTTTAACAGTTTTCCGGTCTTCCAGAGACTTGACTATTGAATATACTACAGGGTGGGCCATGTATATGGATACACCTAAATAAAATTGGAATGGTTGGTGATATCAACTTCCTGTTTGTGGCACCTTAGTATATGGGATGGGGAAAACTTTTCAAGATGGGTGGTGACCATGGCGGTCATTTTGAAGTAGGCTAATTTTGGATCCAACTTTAATTTTTCCAATGGGAAGAGGGTCATGTGGCACATCAAACTTATTGAGAACTTTACAAGGAAAACAATGGTGTGCTTGGTTTTAATGTAACTTTATTGTATCATGAGTTATTTGCAAGTTTTTCTTTGTTTACCGCCATTGACACGTTGCAGAGGTTAATGCATAAGGAGCGGATAGAAATTGTGTTGATGTCTGTTCACCCTACGCAAGAAAACTGTCATCATTTCCATTTTATTTAGGTGTATGTAGATAAATGACCCACCCAAAAAGGTTTGCCTCATCACTGAACATAATGTTCTTTGTAAACTGAGGGTCCTGTTCCAATTTTTGTTTTGCCCATTCTGCAAATTCAGTATATATATTTTGAGCAATATATATATATATATATATATATATATATATATATATATATATATAAACAGTTATATACCATAATCAGGGACATATATACCAGGATGGAAGACATATATATGTATCATAGGAGACCCGGTCCAAATCTTGCACTGAGGCCCATCAGACTCTAGTTTTGCTACTGGTTGTTTCAAGGTGGAGAGTGGCTCAATCCCATATCCAAACGGCATGGTTTTCATCTTTCAGCTATCGTTGATTTTGTGGAAATAACTCTTTAAAAATGAAAACCAGGGGATCCTTAGACTCAGAGTCATCAGTGCCAAATTAGAGAATCTACATGTCTGGTACATGACTGTAACAAATCCATCAAATGTTGAGTCCCAGAGAAGAACATAAGCGATACTAGTTGAGGCTCAAAATTACGTAGGACAAGCTTCTCGTTCTTTTGTCAGCATTAGTTGTGGGTTACAAAGGTCTATTTATATGGCAGATGTTTTTTTCCTCTGAACTATATACAGTATAAAGACAAGGAGGATGAATTATGGTATCAGCAAGAGCTTGATGCATTTTTATGCATATGTCTGTCCTTCCTCAGGATTCTTTTTTATGTTTATATTTAACCCAGTTGGATTCTAGAAATAAACTCTGGACTATGTGTAAGCCCATACTGTATGTCTAGTCATAGTGTTTCCTGTTTATTAATGTTCGGAAGGATCTGCTAAACAATGAAGGAATCTATGTATATTACAGCCATGTGTGTATAGTAATACCCACCAGCGAAGCTAACTGAGGGGGGCAGAGGGGCGTCAGTAGTCTGTGCCCACTGGACAGGAGTCCTGGGAACTACTACTAAGTGCTTGCTCACACAAGCATATAACACGGACGAGTAGGGTTGAGCGAAACGGATCGGTCATTTTCATAAGTCGCCGACTTTTGGCAAAGTCGGGTTTCATGAAACCCGACCCGATCCCTGTGTGGGGTCGGCCACGCGGTACGCGACTTTCGCGCCAAAGTCGCATTTCAATGACGCGAAAACTGCCATTTCTCAGCCAATGAAGGTGGACGCAGAGTGTGGGCAGCGTGATGACATAGGTCCTGGTCCCCACCATCTTAGAAAAGGGCATTGCAGTGATTGGCTTGCTTTCTGCGGCGTCACAGGGGCTATAAAGGGGCGTTCCCACCGACCGCCATCTTACTGATGCTGATCTGAGCATAGGGAGAGGTTGCTGCCGCTTCTTCAGAAGCAGGGATAGCGTTAGGCAGGGTACATTAACCCCCAAACCGCTTGTGCTGTAGCGATTTCCACTGTCCAACACCACCTTTTGTTTGCAGGGACAGTGGAGGCTACTTTTTTTTTTTTTCCTCAGCGCTGTAGCTCATTGGGCTGCCCTAGAAGGCTCCCTGATAGCTGCATTGCTCTTTGTACGCCGCTGTGCAAACCAACTGCTTTTTTCAAAGCACAAATCCTGTTGCTCCTTCCTTTCTGCACAGCTATCTTGTTTGTTTGTCCACACTTTTGTGTGCAGCAGTCCTTTTTATAGCTGCCTGCCATACTTTTCTGAGATTACTGCAGGGAGATAGTAATTGTAGGACAGTCCCTTTTTTTTTTTTTTTTCGTTATATCTCTTCAAGCCACTTTTGTGCCACTTAAAATATACTCTAATACAGTGGCCCAGATTTATTCACTAGTCTCCCTGAATAAAAAAAAAAAAAAAGGTGCAGATTAAAATTGGCAAATCTGCATCAGTGGCAGTCCTGTGTGTGGCATCTGTGTCTCATTTTCTGGCACAGAAAACATACAGTCTAACAGTGGGCCTGATTTCTTGCCAATTCTCCCATAAATAAAAAAAAATAGTGGGAGATAAAGGTTGGCAATTTGGCAATTCTGCCTCTGTGCCAGTGCTGTGTGTGGCATCTGTCTCTCATTTTGTGCCACAGAAAACTTAGTGTGTAATACTGGGCCATTTTTTTTTTAATTCTCCCAGGAAAAAAAAAAAAATAGTGGGAGATAAAGATTGGCAATTCTGCCTCTGTGCCAGTGCTGTGTGTGGCATCTGTCTCTCATTTTGTGCCACAGAAAACCTAGTGTGTAATACTGGGCCATTTTTTTTTTTATTCTCCCAGGAAAAAAAAAAATAGTGGGAGATAAAGATTGGCAATTCTGCCTCTGTGCCAGTGCTGTGTGTGGCATCTGTCTCTCATTTTGTGCCACAGAAAACCTAGTGTGTAATACTGGGTCATTTTTTTTTTAATTCTCCCAGGAAAAAAAAAAAATAGTGGGAGGTAAAGATTGGCAATTCTGCCTCTGTGCCAGTGCTGTGTGTGGCATCTGTCTCTCATTTTGTGCCACAGAAAACCTAGTGTGTAATACTGGGCCATTTTTTTTTTTTAAATTCTCCCAGGAAAAAATAAATAAATAGTGGGAGATAAAGATTGGCAATTCTGCCTCTGTGCCAGTGCTGTGTGTGGCATCTGTCTCTCATTTTGTGCCACAGAAAACCTAGTGTGTAATACTGGGCCATTTTTTTTTAATTCTCCCAGGAAAAAATAAATAAATAGTGGGAGATAAAGATTGGCAATTCTGCCTCTGTGCCAGTGCTGTGTGTGGCATCTGTCTCTCATTTTGTGCCACAGAAAACCTAGTGTGTAATACTGGGCCATTTTTTTTTAATTCTCCCAGGAAAAAATAAATAAATAGTGGGAGATAAAGATTTGCAATTCTGCCTCTGTGCCAGTGCTGTGTGTGGCATCTGTCTCTCATTTTGTGCCACAGAAAACCTAGTGTGTAATACTGGGCCATTTTTTTTTTAATTCTCCCAGGAAAAAAAATAAATAGTGGGAGATAAAGATTGGCAATTCTGCCTCTGTGCCAGTGCTGTGTGTGGCATCTGTCTCTCATTTTGTGCCACAGAAAACCTAGTGTGTAATACTGGGCCTGATTTCTTGACAATTCTTCCACAATAAAGTTCAAAAAAAAGGGGGAGATTAAGATTAGCAATTCTGCCTCAGTGCAAGTCGTGTGTGTGGCATCTGTCTTTCATTTTATGCCACAGAACGTATACTGTATAAGAGTGGTCCACATTTCTTAAATATTCTCCCAGAAAAACTAAAAAGGGGGAGATTTTTATTGGTAGTGTCTGCATCAGCGTCAGTCCTGTTAGTGGCATATTTGTCTGCCACAGAAGCTGTGTACTGTTATACATTGGGCCTGATTTTCCCTGCAGTCTCACCCACCTACAAAGGGATACATAAATCCTACATAAGTTTGAGTTCACCTTGTAACTGGTTTTACAGTAACAAATACCGTTACTTTGGTTACGTTTTGCAAACAATGAGGAAGTCTGGTGGAAGAGGTCGTGGCCGTGGGCGGTCATTGTCAGCTGGTAATGATGGTAGTGGTGGTGGAGCATCAGGTGGTCGTGGGAAAAGCAATATAGCACCTAAGTCTCGAGTTGTTGAGCCAGGTTCGTCGTCTGGCTACACAAGGCCTCGAACGCTCCCTTTTCTGGGAGTAGGAAAACCACTTTTAAAGCCGGAGCAGCAAGAACAAGTTTTGGCTTTCCTTGCTGACTCAGCCTCTAGCTCTTTTGCCTCCTCTTCTGAAACTGCTAAATGTAAAAGCAGCGCGTCGTTAGTGGATGTTCACGGTCAGGGACAAGTCGCTTCCTTGTCTTCTTCACCCAGAACAAGAGAGAAGGATGCGTCAGGCGACACAACGGGTTACTCCATGGAGCTCTTTACACATACTGTTCCTGGGTTAGAAAGTGAAACAGTTAACAGGCCATGCCCATTAGAAGTTGAATCGGACATGGAGTGCACAGATGCACAGCCACAGCCAGATTACTATGCTGTTCCTTTGACTCAGACCAGAACATTGCCCTCGCAGTGTACTGAGCCAGAATCAAACCCAGCTGAGACTATGGTGCCCTGTCACGAACGCTATACCACCGGCTTACATGGTGACACAGATGAAGTTGCACACGAGATAGAAGAGGAGGTCATAGATGACCCAGTTGTTGACCCCGATTGGCAGCCATTGGGGGAACAGGGTGCAGGTGGCACTAGTTCTGAAGTGGAGGAGGAGGAGCCGCAGCAGGCATCAACATCGCAACAGGTTCCATCTGCCGGGCCCGTATCTGGCCAAAAACGCGTGGCAAAACCAAAACCAGTTGTAGGACAGCGTGGCCATCCGGTTAAAGAAGCTCAGTCTGCAATGCCTGAAAAGGTATCTGATAGTAGAAAGAGCGCAGTCTGGCATTTTTTTAAACAACATCCAAATGATCAGGCAAAAGTCATCTGTCAAAAATGTTCAACTACCTTAAGCAGAGGTCAGAATCTTAAAAGTCTAAATACAAGTTGCATGCATAGACATTTAACCACTATGCATTTGCAAGCCTGGACTAACTACCAAACGTCTCTAAAGGTTGCAGCACCCTCGGCCAATGAAGCTAGTCAGCAACGATACATCCCTTCCCTCACTGTAAGCCCACCATTTCCCGCACCACCTGCAGTATCTGTGCAGCTTTCGTCGCCAGGCCAAAGCAGTCAGGGAATCACCAGGCTCGTAGTAGGAAACACTGCATGTAGGGCACCGGCAAGAATACCATCTCCAACCCTCTCTCAGTCTGCCATGTCCACCTGCACCCCCGCTAGTTCCACGATCTCCAGCTCTCCAGTCCAGCTCACCCTACATGAGACTCTTGTTAGGAAAAGGAAGTACTCATCCTCGCATCCGCGTACACAGGGTTTGAATGCCCACATTGCTAGACTAATCTCATTAGAGATGATGCCCTACCGGTTAGTTGAAAGCGAAGCTTTCAAAGCCCTGATGGACTACGCTGTACCATGCTACGAGCTACCCAGTCGACACTTCTTTTCGAGAAAAGCATCCCAGCCCTCCAACAGCATGTTAAAGACCGCATCGTCCATGCACTCAGGCAATCTGTGAGTACAAAGGTGCACCTGACAACAGATGCATGGACCAGTAGGCATGGGCAGGGACGTTACGTGTCCATCATGGCACACTGGGTTAATGTGGTGGATGCAGGGACCACAGGGGACAGCAATATTGGGACAGTTCTGCCTAGCCCACGGTCTAGGAAACAGTTGACTGTTGGCGTTCGCCCCCCCTCCTCCTTGTCCTCCTGCAGAAGCGAGAGCTCGTCCACAGACCGCAGTCGCACAATCAGTCCATCCGCAGCTGCCACTGTTGCACACCAGGTGTCCCATTATGGGACAGCTAGTGGCAAGCGTCAGCAGGCTGTATTGGCAATGAAGTGTTTGGGCGACAACAGACACACCGCGGAAGTTCTGTCCGAGTTCTTGCAGAAAGAAACTCAGTCATGGCTGGGCACTGTACATCTTGAGGCAGGCAAGGTAGTGAGTGATAGCGGAAGGAATTTTATGGCTGCCATAGCCCTTTCCCAACTGAAACACATTCCTTACCTGGCTCACACCTTAAACCTGGTGGTGCAGTGCTTCCTGAAAAGTTATCTGGGGTTACCCGACCTGCTCCTCAAAGTGCGCAGACTTTGCTCGCATATCCGCCGTTCGCCCGTACACTCCAGCCGTATGCAGAACTATCAGCGGTCTTTGAACCTTCCCCAGCATCGCCTAATCATCAACATTGCAACAAGGTGGAACTCCACACTGCACATGCTTCAGAGACTGTGCGAACAGAGGCGTGCTGTTATGTATTTGTGGGAGAATACACATACACGGGCAGGCAGTTGGATGGCAGACATGGAGTTGTCAGCTGTGCAGTGGTCGAAGCTCCAAGACTTGTGTCAAGTCCTTCAGTGATTTGAGGAATGCACACGGCTGGTTAGTGCAGACAATGCCATATTAAGCAGGAGCATCCCCCTAATGTGTCTGCTGATGCAAAGTTTGACGCACATAAAGGAACAGGCGTCTGCAGCCGAGGACGAGGGAAGCCTTGATGACAGTCAGCCATTGTCTGCTCAGGGAAGTCTACAGGACAAGGTGGCGGGCGAAGAGGAGGAGGATGAGGAGGATGATGGGGATGACTATTTTTTGGATGAGGAAGCTTCTCAGGGGGCAATAGAAACTGCTGGCGGTGCAAGGCCGGGTTCAGGGTTTTTGAGGGAGACAAGTGACGTTGATTTGCCAGAAAGTGCTCCTCAACCCAGCATATGCACTGACTTGACAACTGGAACATTGGCCCACATGGCGGATTATGCCTTGCGTATCCTCATAAGGGACCCACGCATTATAAAAATGATGACAGATGACGATTACTGGTTGGCCTGCCTCCTTGATCCTCGCTATAAAGGCAAATTGCAAAATATCATGCCACATGAGAACCTCGAACAGATATTGGCAACCAAACAAGCTACTCTTCTAGACCGTTTGATTCAGGCATTCCCAGCACACAGCGCCGTTGATGGTTCTCACACGAGCTGCAGGGGGCAACAGGGCAGAGGTGTTAGAGGTGCACAGATCAGAAGTGGCGTAAGACCGAGGGGTTTTCTGACCAGGTTGTGGAGTGATTTCGCAATGACCACAGACACGACAGGTACAGCAGGATCCATTCAAAGTGACAGGAGACAACATTTGTCCAGTATGGTTACTAACTATTTTTCCTCCATTACCAATGTTCTCCCTCAACCGTCATTCCCCTTTGATTACTGGGCATCCAAAATAGACACCTGGCCTGAATTGGCTGAATATGCATTGCAGGAGCTTGCTTGCCCAGCAGCTAGTGTGCTATCAGAAAGAGTATTCAGTGCTGCTGGTTCAATACTGACCGAAAAAAGGACTCGTCTGGCTACCCAAAATGTTGATGATCTAACCTTCATTAAAATGAACCACTCCTGGATTTTGAATTATTTTGCCCCACCTTTCCCGGCTGACACCTAGCTTTCCTATAAAAAGGTCTTGCTTGTGGACTGGTCTTACTGAGTGTTCCAATCTCTTAATTTGCAGCAGCTGTTTGTCCAGCATACGACATGTTTACACCCCCCTAAATGACAAAACTCCCCCCACGGGGCCGTGGTCTCGCCATTTGGCGCAAGCACCCTTTAGAGTGCCGTTTGTCTGAAGAGGTGGGTGTGCCCGCTTTTGGTCGACGGCACTGCCACTGGGTCCCTCATAGTACAATAAAGTGTCTCTGGCGGTGGTGGCGTGCACCCAACGTCAGACACACCGTTGTAACATGAGGGGCCCTGGGCCTGTACCGCCGGCCACAAGAGAGTCCCCCCCCCCCCTAGCCAAACAGTGCTCTACCACGTGCAAAATTATCTCTCACAGCTCCACCAATGTTTAGTCTATGCGCTGACATCCTTCAATGCCTGGCACTGACAATACCAATTTGTTGACATGTAAGATGCTAGTTAAAATAGTCAGGGTCAGTGTCCTATATTGACACCAGTTAATACTTAGCGCCAAATAACTATGTCTGAAACTCAGCAGAGGAGCCCACCCCTGTACCTAAGTATGCCACCCTTTTGTTTTTTTGTTTTGTTGTTTTGCGAGACATTAACATCTATTTATTTTTTGGGAGTACTAACTGTGTCAGACACTCCTTCCAATTGTCCTCCGCTGACCACACCAATGCTGCCTGTGTACCCCTGCAAGATAATTCAAACTGCATTGAGCCTAATGTTTTTTATTTTAGGCCTACTAAGTCTGTCTGCGGTCCCTCCTTCCAATAGTCCTCCACTGACCACACCAATGCTGCCCGTGTACCCCTGGAACCTATTTTAAAGTCCATAGAGCCTGCTTTTTTTATTTTAGGCCTACTAAGTCTGTCTGCGGTCCCTCCTTCCAATAGTCCTCCACTGACCACACCAATGCTGCCCGTGTACCCCTGGAACCTATTTTAAAGTGCATACAGCCTACTTTTTTAATTTAGTTTATATTTATAAAGCCCTGATGGACTACGCTGTACCACGCTATGAGCTACCCAGTCGACACTTTTTTTCGAGAAAAGCCTTCCCAGCCCTCCACCAGCTTGTAAAAGACCGCATTGTCCATGCACTCAGGCAATCTGTGAGTAGAAAGGTGCACCTGTCGACAGACGCATGGACCAGTAGGCATGGCCACGGAAGGTTACGTGTCCATTACGGCGCACTGGGTTAATGTGGTGGATGCAGGGTCCACAGGGGACAGCCTACTAAGTCTGTCTGCAGTCCCTAATTCAAATTGGCCTCCGCTGACCACACAAATGCTGCCTGTGTACCCCTGTAACCTTTTTTAAACTGCATTGAGCCAATTTTTTGTTTAAGGCCTACTACCTGTGCCTGTCTGCGCCACTCAATAAAGCTGTCGTCCTCTGAAAAAAGCTGAGCTTCAATTGTCAGGTTTTCAGCCTATAGGAATTTGAAAACTGCAGTGGGGATACTAGTTTGGTTGGGCCTACTAACGGTGTCTGCCGCTCCTTGGTCTTCTCCACTTTGCAAAGACTAGCTTCAATCTTCAGGCTTTAGGGCTATTTTTTAAAATAGGAAACTGCATTTGGGCTACTAGTTTTGGTTGGGGCCTACTAAAGGTGTCTGCTGCTGCTTGGTGTTCTCCTCCACTTTACTGTTATGGACTGGTAATTTAGGAGCGACATGCGACTAGCTCTGGGCAGGTGGTAACTATACAGACCGCAGTTCCTGATCTTAACACAACACTAGAAGTAGCCGTGGGATGTTCCTGTCACTCCCTGGACACCTCGTCACAGCCGGAGAACTAGCTACCTCTAAAGGTAGAAACAAGAAAGCTATCTTGCCTCAGAGAAAATCCCCAAAGGATAGGACAGCCCCCACAAATATTGACTGTGAGAGGAGAAGGAAATGACATATGTAGTATGAAACAAGATTTAGCAAAGGAGGCCAATTCTAGCTAGATAGACAGTAAGGAAAGAAACACTGTGCGGTCAGTAATAAAAACTAGAAAAAGTCCACCGCAGAGAAATGCAAAAATCTCCACACCTGATTAAAGGTGTGGAGGGCAAAAACTGCAGCCCAGAGCTTCCAGCTTAGCTAAATAGATCCATACTGATAAGCTGGACAAATAAGCAAAACATAGAATGTGCTGAACAATAAAGTCCACAACAAGTGGACTGCAAAAGGACAAAAGGACTTATCTTTGCTGAACTGGACAGAGTGTCAGGGAAATCCAAAAGAGCAGTGGCTCAAAGCAGGAACAATTGACAACTGGCATTGATTGAGGAATAAGGCCAGACTAAAATAGCCGAGCCAGAAAGACGATCAGTGGGAGCAGCTGCTGATGCTAAATCCAAGAAACAGCTATACCACTCAAAACCACAGGAGGGAGCCCAAGAGCAGAATTCACAAAAGTGCTACTTACAACCACCGGAGGGAGCCCAAGAGCGGAATTCACAACACTTTACATAGACTAGCTTCAATCTTCAGGCTTTAGGTCTATTTTTTAAAATAGGAAACTGCATTTGGGCTACTAGTTTGGTTGGGGCCTACTAAAGGTGCCTGCTGCTCCTTGGTGTTCTCCTCCACTTTACATAGACTAGCTTCAATCTTCAGGCTTTAGGGCTATTTTTTAAAATAGGAAACTGCATTTGGGCTACTAGTTTGGTTTGGGCCTACCAACGGTGTCTGCCGCTCCTTGGTCTTCTCCACTTGGCAAAGACTAGCTTCAATCTTCCGGCTTTAGGGCTATTTTTAAAAATAGGAAACTGCATTTGGGCTACTACTTTGGTTGGGGCCTACTAAAGGTGTCTGCTGCTGCTTGGTGTTCTCCTCCACTTTACATAGACTAGCTTCAATCTTCAGGCTTTAGGGCTATTTTTTAAAATAGGAAACTGCATTTGGGCTACTACTTTGGTTGGGGCCTACTAAAGGTGTCTGCTGCTGCTTGGTGTTCTCCTCCACTTTACATAGACTAGCTTCAATCTTCAGGCTTTAGGGCTATTTTTTAAAATAGGAAACTGCATTTGGGCTACTACTTTGGTTGGGGCCTACTAAAGGTGTCTGCTGCTGCTTGGTGTTCTCCTCCACTTTACATAGACTAGCTTCAATCTTCAGGCTTTAGGGCTATTTTTTAAAATAGGAAACTGCATTTGGGCTACTACTTTGGTTGGGGCCTACTAAAGGTGTCTGCTGCTGCTTGGTGTTCTCATCCACTTTACATAGACTAGCTTCAATCTTCAGGCTTTAGGGCTATTTTTTAAAATAGGAAACTGCATTTGGGCTACTTGTTTGGTTGGGGTCTACTAACGGTGTCTGCTGCTCCTTGTTGTTCTCCTCCACTGAACAAAGCAGTGCCGCCTGTTTAACACTGTTAGCAATTTTGAATTGCATTTAGCCTAGTTACTTATTTGGGCCTACTCACGGTGTCAGTCTCTCATTACCGTTGTCCTCCACTGAACAAAGCAATGCCGCCTGGTTAGTCCTGTTACCAACTTTGAACTGCATTTAGCCCACTTTATTATTTGGGCCTATATCTGTGTTTCCTCCTCATCCTGCCAATTGCCCAGCCAGTGATAGATGAGTCTGCTGGTACATTGACCCAGACCACTACATTCCCCTAGCACGCTGCACAGCCAGAATCTGACCCTGCTGAAAGTCTGGTTCCCCTTCCCGCATACTATAAAACCTTACACGGGGACAAAGAGGAAGGTGCAGATGAAAGTGCAGGTTCCTTCATCAGGTGGGGGGGCATACTCGTTGGCGACGTCACTGGCACATGGCCCCTCATAGAACGCAAAAGTGTTGCTGCCAGTGGGAGGCGCCCCCACCGTGCAAACACACCGCCGTACTTTGAGGGGCCCTGTGCCAGTGCCAATGCGAACGAGTGGGCCCCCCCTGCTTGCTCAGGATCACAGCACTTGCAAAGTTGAAATACTTACCTCTCCCTGCTCCACCGCCATGACGTAGTCCACGTTTCCTGGGCCCACTAAAAACTTGAACCAGCCCTACCCCCCACAACATTACCCAAATGACCCCCAATTTCCAATGCCTACATATTATAATAAGGTAAATTAAGATTGGCAAGCTTCAGTAACAAGAATGGATGTTTTTGCCATTAAAATGGGCACTCTAGGTGTTTTCCTGGCCCCCACTCACTGCCGACTATGCTTCCCCATTGACTTGCATTGGGTTTCGTGTTTCGGTCGATCCCGACTTTTTGAGATAATCGGCCGATTCCACTCGACTCGACTTTTGAGATAGTCGGGTTTCGCGAAACCCGACTCGACCCTAAAAAAGTAAAAGTCGCTCAACCCTACGGACGAGTGCTATCTGATGTTTTATTGGATAGTGCTCAGACCAATGTTATACTATGGAGTAGTGCCGACTGTCATTTTTTTTCTCACGCCGGTTGGACATGAGAAAAAAATTGCAGCATGTTGTGAGTGCATCCGCTAATTGGAATATGTACATCCATTTAGGTCTATAGTTGAGTGTGAAACATCGGCCTACACTCGGATGTCAGAGTGTAGTCCGATTTATGCTAACAGAGACAATAGAGAAAATGGAGGAGCTAAATTCTCCTTCTTCTCCACACACCAGTGACAGTAAGATTACACTAGTGATGCCATAATTGCAGAGTTTGAACCGGGTGTCGTGGACAGGTAAAGGTTTTGGACAAGGGATGTCATAGTTTCAGCATGACACCATAGTTGCAGCATGAAACACACATGCCATCGTGCCAGGCCTATTAATCAAAAGAGGTGTTGGAGATTCCGGCATGTAGGAGGCAGGTTTTAGGACTCCTGATTGATGGTCCTGGACTATCAATTTGCTCCTTTTCTATTTCTCTCTCATTTTCTATTTCCTATTCTAAAGCAGGAAAAGTATCATTTATGCCAGTTTTTTGGCTGAAACAAAAGTCACATATTTTGGAAAATGCGTGTTTTGCATAAATTTTGCTAAAAACACATTTTACTTGTGAACAGAGAATTTTAAATATGAACGATCAGTCCAGAGGAGATGTATACAAAAGTTACTTACTTTTATGCATGCTATTGATTTAAAAAACAACTATGATTATTATGACACACTGTGTCACATTTTGAGATTTTAAGCAACTCCCCTTTACTATAATCATGGCCTTTTTCCACCTGTTCAGACCATGCTATCTGAAAAGTGTCAAAAATACAGGTTCAGGTCGTGTATTCTATTCTTTTTTGGGTGCAGATTGCATGAAAATTCAGTTCTAGCTTACAAAAGGTACCTTCACACGAAGCGACGCTGCAGCGATAGCGACAACGATGTCGATCGCTGCAGCGTCGCTGTTTGGTCGCTGGAGAGCTGTCACACAGACCGCTCTCCAGCGATCAACTATGCCGAGGTCCCCTGGTAACCAGGGTAAACATCGGGTAACTAAGCGCAGGGCCGCGCTTAGTAACCCGATGTTTACCCTGGTTACCAGCGTAAAATCTAAAAAAAACAAACAGCACATACTTACATTCACGTCCCCCTGCGTCCACTTCCTGACTGACTGAGCGCCTTACAGTGAGAGCAGAGCGGTGACGTCACCGCTGTGCTGCTTTCACTTTCACTTTGCGGCGCTGAGTCAGAGGAGGAAGCAGACTGCAGGGGACGCAATGTGAGTATGTGCTGTTTGTTTTTTTTACATTTTACGCTAGTAACCAGGGTAAACATCGGGTAACTAAGCGCGGCCCTGCGCTTAGTAACCCGATGTTTATCCTGGTTACCAGTGTAAAATATCGCTGGTATCGTTGCTTTTGCTTTCAAACACAACGATACACAGCGATCGGACGACCAAATAAAGTTCTGGACTTTATTCAGCGACCAGCGACATCACAGCAGGATCCTGATCGCTGCTGCGTGTCAAACGAAACGATATCGCTAGCGAGGACGCTGCAACGTCACGGATTGCTAGCGATATCGTTATAATGTCGTTTCGTGTGAAGGTACCTTAACTCTCCTACACAGTATATGAAAGGAGGGATGGGGTTTTGCTATGTTCATTTCTATTAGTTAGGGAAACTTTAGTAAATGCATATGTGGTGCTAGACGATCATTTCCATGTCATTCAAAAAAAAATGTAAAGTCATTTTCAATATTTCTATCAGTAGACATAACCAGGCATTTCCCAGTAATGTTTGGATCCTGAAAATTGACCATTGAGTGATGTTTTGATTTTTGATCAGGCAATCTGTAGGACTAAACTAAAGGGAAACTTAAGTTTAAGAACAATTTTAAGGGGTCATCCATTATTTTATTTTTAAAATGATGGCCTATCCTTAGGATAGGTAATCAGCATTAGATTTATTGAGATGCAAAACACGGTGCAGAACCCGCACCAATCAGTTGTTCTTAATACTGGCAGCTGCAGGATGTGACCAGTTGCGGAGAGCAATAGCACAGCTTAGTCAACTGTAAAGTCGCCACAGTGAGATGCTGCAAATCCACCCCTATTTGGCACCGGAAAGCTTATCAGCATGAAGGTCAGATGTTGCACCTCCATCGATTCGATAATAACTTATTCAGAGGATAAGCCATTAATTAAAAAAGCACTGGATAACCCCTTTAACTCTTGCATTGTCAATGTAAGTAAATTGGTTGAAACCAGTGTTTCCCAAACCTCATCCTCACGGCCCCCCGACTGGCCCACAGGAGAACAGGAGAATCCTCCGGTGGGCCCCTGTGGAGAAATGGGCGAGCACCCTCTTGTATGAGCAGTACTTGGCACAATATACTGGAATCACTATGTACACACAAGGGCAGCATCTTATTCATTTATCAATAAACCAAGTTCATTGTTATATACATTTGGGATTGAGGATAAGGTCACATTCACACTTAGCTGAAAAGTGGGACTACGGACTTGATTACAGGTGGGCCCCTTGGCAGCCCAGTCAGACACTGCCCAACACATCATGTTTTCGCAAATTCCTTAGTAGTACACAGGTGAGATAACCTGTCACGGCAGGGCTCCTTCCCTTTCCCTAAAGCTAGATGTGCCCTAGCTATCCCTGTTCACCGGATTACTTCTGATGGTGAAGACGTAGGGGCCTCATGCCTTGCTGAGCTCCTAAATCAGCCCTTCTCTGTCCTCCCCCAGGAAAGAAGGGAGTTGTAGTATATAAGAATGCACAAACCAGGCTAACCAGGGAAGACTTGTAGGGATAAATGAAAATGCCAATCATAAAAATATGCACTCACAGACAAAAGAGTGGAACACAGGAAAGTAAATTTAGGAGAAACCAAATAGGAAAGGATGAGGATATCCACACAGATAAATCACTAGGCAACAGTCTTTAGAACAACACTCCAAATGCGTCCTTAAACAACCAACAACTCCAACTCCAGAACCGGGTAGTCTGAAACTAACACTGTATATATAGCAGAGGGGAGTGGCCAGCACTGAACAGCTGAGACTATCAAAGCAGGAAAGGTCCAGGAGCTCTCAACTGAACAGATTAACCCCTGCACTGCTAGCAGAAACCTGCACTGTTTAATATGATGGTGAAGTGCTTCTAATCAGTGCAGGTGTACATGAAATCAGACAATGCGATCTTCTGGCCCCTCTGTTTTGCGGTAAAACTGTGACATAACCTACTGCCTTAATAATAATTCCTGCTTTGTGAAAAAAGAAAAAAAATAGCATGAACCGCACATCCCAAAATCATACGTTGATCTAAAGCCGCTAGGCAAAAATTTATATACTGAACATGAGGTTTTCAGTTTAACATTCTGATCAGACTGTATGAAGCCCACTGCGACTTCACGGCAAACCTCGTAGTGGGTCCCAACGCCCTAACGGAGCGGAGCCATGCGGCGACCACCGCGGCAGCGGCCACGCACCAGCAGGGCGGATGGCCTGGTGCCCCACAGCATTCCTTCACCTGGCCAATATTAAGGAAATACTGAAAACATAACCTGTTGGGGGCTGCGAGGATTTGAGTTTGGGTAATACTGGTTGAGATTATGGTTCTCTCCCTTAAGGCTAGGGACACATCGCGACTTTGGACAGGACACCTATCCTAGGTTTAGAGATAGAATTTGAAGTGTCCGATTGATACAAATCTAGTTGCTGAAGACCTTGATATTCATCAATGATTTCCAGGTAAAGATTGTTATGCATCTTAACTACGTATTGTATTACATGGTGCCTATTATAATATATTGCCACACCGAGTGTGCCATAGATGATGCTGCCTTTTGCAGTTGCTTCCCTTTCTGGCAACTCAAGCGGAAGTCTGTTTTAAGAAATCCCTTCTATGAAGTCAGCAGGCCCTAATACATATGGCTGCCCCAGTAGGGAAGGCACAAAGGCAATTGCCGTAAGGGCAAAATTCTTAGGGACACAAAGTTTTGAAAGGAAAGTAGTAGGTTCACTAGCGCCCACAATTTGGGGAAGTGCACAAGGCAAGGACTTTTGGCCTGCTGCCATGTTTAACTGTACTGCCAGTAACATGATGCCAGGCAACCTCTGTATGCACCAGATTCCGATATGTATACACTTTTTTGTAGGACAGTGGCACATAAGTGGTATTATTACTTTTGGAGGAGACACTCAAGAGGCATCATTACTCTTTAAGAAGGTACTTACTTAAGTGGAATTTACAGTTTGTAAGGGGAACACACAGAGAATTATTTCATCTAAGTGGGCATTATTACTGACTTAGGGGGCGCAATACTTGTTCTGCCCTGGGTGTTGGTAACAAATGCTATACGACTTTGCTTTCAGTTTAAAGATTCAATCATTAGGGGGTTTCTGAGCTGGAGACAAAACAAATCTTTTATTGGATCATAGAAATGACAAAGTATAGTGGACACGTTCCTCTAAGCATTTTTACAATCCAATTGATACTAGTAATTTCTAAACCCAAGAAAACACCTCATCAAGAGTCGTTCCAGCTACCAGCAAATTGTGTTTCACTCATGTACAGCATTATTGGATATAAGCTTGTGAAGGGTTTCTAGATGCCATCTCTTCCTTCATGTTGGCCTTTGACATTCAGACCTGTGTAAGAGGAAATTAGAACAATGCTCTATAAGGAGTCTTTATTGACTTGTTTTCTAAGAACCTTCAGAAGAAGATAATCCATCCTTTCTTTTGTAAATTAGATCACTTTACCGGAGCATATTTATTTTACAAGGCAACTGAGGCTTTGTGGTAGTAACTACTTAAGGGAGAAACGTGTGGCTGCTTCTAGGTTGTAGCTTTAGAGAGCAATTAAAATGTGCTTTACAATGGAGAGTGGTTGTGTGAAGAGCATAGCAATTCCCCGGGCCTCAAAACTCATCTATACATGTGCAAAATAATAAAGACCTTCATTTAATAATAAAGACCTTCACTTAAAACCTTCATTTTGTGATTACTTGTGATTAGTGTTGAGCATTCCGATACTGCAAATATCGGGTATCGGCCGTTATTTGCTGTATCGGAATTCCGATACCGAGTTCCGATATTTTTGCGCTATCAGAAATCGGAATCAGGATCCATATTCATGTAAAAAATAAAGAATAAAAATAAAAAATATGGATATACTCACCCACCGACGGCCCCTGGCTCTCAGCGCTGCAACCGGCAGCCTCCGTTCCTAAGAATGCAGTGAGTGTAGGACCTGTGATGACGTCGCGGTCTTGTGATTGGTCGCATGACCGCTCATGTGACCGCTCACGTGACCGCGACATCATCGAAGGTCCTTCACTCTGCATTCTTAGGAACGGAGGCAGACGCTTGCAGCGGTGACAGCCAGGGGCCGTCCGAGGGTGAGTATATCCATATTTTTCATTTTTATTCTTTATTTTTTACATGAATATGGATCCCAGGGCCTGAGGGAGAGTTTCCTCTCCTTCACACCCTGGGAACCATCCAGGATCGCTCCCTATTACGTTCCGATATTTGTGTCCCATTGACTTGTATTGGTATCGGGTATCGGTATCGGCGATATCCGATATTTTGTGGATATCGGCCGATCCAATCCGATACCGATACTTTCAAATATCGGAAGGTATCGCTCAACACTACTTGTGATATCTTTGTCTAATATTTAAATTTGTTTGGTGATCTGAAATATTTAAGTGTGACAAACATGCAAAAGAATAAAAAATCAGGAAGGAAGCAAACACTTTCTCACACAACTATATAGATTGAGTGCTGGAAAGATGTCATTGCTATTCTACTTCTATCACATGATACAAATCGTACAGGGCTCAAATACTACAAAATAGTAACCCGGCAATAGTTTTAAAGAGAAAATAATAGTGTTGCACTATGTATAAATAATACTGCTACACAACATTCAATATTAACTTCATAGCATTCACATGCCTCGTGTTTCATCCTGCGTCACCCCATCAGCAGGGGTCGTAAATGATCCTTGTCCGACTTGCAGACCATTTTGTTGTACCAGTTTAACTTGCTATTGTATTTTTGCATTTTATTACATCCTTAACATGATCTTTGAATATTTATATCTATTCTTTGTGAGAACCACAGGTAACAAATTATGGTGAGATTCAGGGAGAGGGATGAAGGACCTTACCATGCTGAGAAGGTGTAGTTGGAAATTTGGCCCAGAATTCCTTCTGAGGTTGCCGTTTCCACTGGTGATCACAGGAAGGTAGATGAAAAATTGGGAAAGATTCCGGCACACCCATCCAGGGATAAAACAGATTTGAATGTGTCTTATCCCTGAATGGTTGTGCCAGAATCTTTCCCCATTTTTTGTCAACCTTCCGGTAACACGTTATGCTATTTGCTGTTTCAATAGGATACATATTCTAGTGCCACCTCACCATCAAGCTATAAGTATTTACTGTGTAATGTGCGCCATGTTCACCAATATGGTGACATGATGATTGAAGCTTATGGCGCAAAACATGAACTAAAGAAATCAGTCCCACAAAAATTCAGGGGCAATTTTTGTATGGGCTTAGAGCAGACTAGAAACAATAGGCAAATACAAAAGGTATTTGCATGATCAAGTCACCATTGAGGCGGTATGGAACAGATCTTGGCTTGGCTTTGTTGGGCACTTCTTTGGGCAATTAAGGTTATCCAATACATCCTTGAAGGCATAGGGGAATTAAAGAAAAGTCATAGCTATGGTAAACATGAGGAAGAGGAGAAGTGCTCCAATCTCCAACCAAAATCTCAGTTCCCTTGAGGTCTTCTTCTAGTTTCCGCTGTCTACAAGTCATCAATTCCTGGGATGGCTCATGGCTAAGGCTCTTTGCAAAGGGGTCTGGCAGACTGCACATTTCAATATCTAAGCCAGATTCTTTGTTCGTGTCACAGCTTATACATAGACAACCCAGAAGACGATTCCCCGAGGCCCAAGACCAGAATTTGTATCTGAAGATTGGGGCACCTTGTAGACAAGAATTACTGTACATAAGTAACTTGGATAACTTTGTGCACTGATTTACACACTTAACTCAACAACTTATTTTTAGGGCTGGACAACTGTCATGGATCCCAATGGCTGGGGATCGCACTGGACAAGCAAAATAACATAAATAACGGACGAGCTCTAGGGTGATGGAACCTGGGCTGACCGCTGCCCTACTCCTGACAAACACAACTAGAAATAGCCAGGGAGCATGCCTACGTTGATTCTAGACGCCATGCGCCAGCCTAAGAGCTAACTAGCACTGCAGAGGAAATAAAGACCTAGCTTGCCTCCAGAGGAATGAACCCCAAAAGGTATAGTTGCCCCCCACATGTATTGACGGTGAAATGAGAGGAAGGCAGGCACATAGAGATGAAAATAGATTTAGCAAAATGAGGCCCGCTATAACTAGAAAGCAGAATGATACAAAAGGGGTCTGAGCGGTCAGCAAAAAACCCTAATCAAAAACCATCCTGAGATTACAAGAACCCATGTGCCAACTCATGGCACATGGGGAGAACCTCAGCCCACTAGAGCTACCAGCTAGCATAGAGTCATAATTAGCAAGCTGGACAAAAAACCAAACAACTGAAAAACAAAACTTAGCTTATCCTGAGAGATCTGGGAGCAGGTAGTCAGGAACCAAACTGAGCACATCTGAGTACATTGATAGCCGGCAAGGGAATGACATGAACCCAGGTTAAATAGGAAACACCCAGCCTCTGATGGACAGGTGGAAACCAGAGACCGCAACCCACCAAAGTCACCCAGTACCAGCCGTAACCACCAGAGGGAGCCCAAAAACAGAATCCACAACAGACAACCTTTTATATGTAGTGCCATAAATACCTAGGTCATTACATTTTCTGATCATAGCAAAATCCTGTAGAATTTTTTTAAACATTTTTATTTTAGTGGAAAATATTTTAATTAAAAAAAGTGTCAAGAACTTTGACGCATGATCGAAAAAAAGTCAACCATTTATTTTACTTATATGTACTTTTGACAACTTAATCTTAGTCAATATTATCTCTAAAATGATCTCTAAAATTAATTGCGCATGCCATGCTAATTGGATAAAAGAAAAAGTAAATTAACCTTCATTTAACCTCGCCAGGTATCAGTTCCGATAGTTAAGCAAATTAAGTCAGCGCTTTGGTCCAGATTATAGATTGTAGCTCAGCAAGTGAAGAATCTACATTATGTTATTTTATAATATTATCATCCGCATTATATATTACAAAAGTCTCAGTCTTAGGTGGATAACTTCTAATAGATGACCTCTTCTTTTTACATGCTTTATTAGTGCAAGTTTACCTACTAGATGGTTCATCCTTAACTGCTTGTCATCTCTTAAAGGGAAGCTGTCACCAGGTTTACGCCTCCTATTCTGGCAGCAGGAAAATTCCAGCGATCTTTCACTTACTCAGCTGCTTGCTGCAGTTATGATGAAATAACTTTTGTATGAGCAGGAGATTATCGCTAGTAGTCTAGTAAACTTGTTGCCACGTAGTCCTCCATATCCATGAGCTCTGTATAACTCCGCCTCCACCCCTGATTGGCAGCTTTCTGCCTAGGTATAGTGTACAATAACCAATCAGTGTTGTGGGCGGGGTTGTACTGAGCTCAACATTCAGAGAACTGCTAGATCTGCATCAGATAAAATTATAATTTTATAAAAAAAAAGCAGCAAGCAGCCCAGTAAATGACACATAACTGGAATCAGGTTCTATTTTTTACCTACATTATGCTGCTCTCATATACGGGAGCAAAAACCTGGACAGATTCCCTTTAATATTAGCTGATCTTTAGTGTTATGTTGCAAATTTTGCATTGGAGGCACAGGAGTGCAACATTACACCTCTGACATAAGGAATCTGTCATATCTGATATTATTAACCCACAGGTTTTAGTGTTACTCTTCAGGATACTAGCATTCTAAAGGTTCCTTCTGTAATATGTAATATGTTCAGACAACCCATGGTATTGGGATCTGCTTCACTTTGGCATCCTAGAAGATGGTGGCTGTCTCTGACTATGGCCTATAATTTAGTATATAGTATACGGTGTATAGTGTCAGTGTACAGGTAACACACTTACTCACCAGTGATGTCTCTAGGTGAAGTCCTTCATCTTTGCTTTTTCTCTTCATCCAGCACAGACCGCCGTCACTTCTTCCAGCCAGGCCTCGTCTCTGCAGGAAATAGCAAGTTATCTAGAGCACCGCTTGCAAAACACATTACTTATTTTTTTCTCAACTTCTACACTACACCAGATAAAGAAAAAAAGGGTTTTCATAAAGGGTAATTTAATTGGTGTTCTTGCTGTCCCCATCCAAGCTCACAATCTAAACACCCTAACAGTTGGAGTCTGGGAAGAAACCTACACAAACATGGGGAGAGCACACAAACTCCTTGTAGATTGTTCTTGGTCGGTTTTGAACCCAGAAACACAGTGCTGCAAAACAAAAGTGCAAAAGTGCTAACCACTGATTCAGCGACCTGCCCATAAAAGTCTGATAATACTCTTACAATAAAAATAAACCTCTTTCTATGTGGCTAATAACAGAGTAAAGTTGAATTATGAGACATTTATGGTTAATTAAACAATTTTCGAACATAACAGAAAACACCATTTTTAGAATAAAAACTGTAACAACCATGCCAGTACCGGCGTTGGATTTTTACTAGATGATGACGAGAGCAGACTCGGCGTTAACGTATTACTTTAATCGATACAGTAATTAACTAATGTGTAACTTTACTTTCCATCTGTATCGCCAGGAGCCCATGTCAAGGAGCACGAAATCATTTCCTCACATTTACTATAAGTCCCACTTACAGCATTTTGTTGAATCGAGATAATGGATTTCATTACATTAAGTCTAAAAATCTGCTCAGGTCTGTAATATTTAGAACTTTAATTAAATTATGGCTTGAGTGATTTGCTAAGGAATTTAATTCAATAGAAGCCTGCTCTGTGACTCAGGAATATAGCATGTAATAGGTGACTGCTCGTTACAACAAATGATTTTTCCAATAATCCGCTTACATTTAATATGACCTAAGCTTGAAGGACCCAACCCTGTTACGCCAAGCTCCCCTTAAAGAAGCAGAACTTTTTCACCTATAGAACTCCTGTTCCTCTGAGTTTGCCTGAATGGCACCTATTCAGACCCAGATAAATTTTAAGGTTTTTTTTTAGCAAAGTGCTCAACTAAAGAGTAGGCGATCCCCCCTTCTCTGAATTAGAGGGGTGCGAGAGGGAGAATTACACTTCTGAGACTGTTTAAAGAAAAAAAAGGGTTTGGTACCGTATTGGTCAGTTGGAAAAATAATGCTCTTAGTTGGAAAAACTAGATCCTCTTGTAGTTATGATACCTTTTAATGGCTAACAAAAGTAAAATAAATGTTACAAAGCAAGATTTCGAGACTTCTTAGGTCCCTTCTTCAGGCATGGTATAACAAAGTTTCTGAAGAAACACAAATATATGCACACAGAAAAAAAATGAATAAATAAATTATTTTAATTGTTTAAAATTATTTAGTTTTATTTTTTTTCTGTAGGCATATATTTGTGTTTCTTCAGAAACTTTGTTATACCATGCCTGAAGAAGGGACCTAAGAAGTCTCGAAAGCTTGCTTTGTAACATCATTCATTTTATTTTTGTTAGCCATTAAAAGGCATCATAGCTACAAGATTATCTTGCTTTTCCCACTGAGAGCACTTTAGAGACTCATACCTATCAGAGAATTATGACATAAAAAAAATTGCACGCAGCACTCCAATATGGACATTCAGATAAGGCAATTTGTGCAAGTTCTGACGCATCGTCAAACAAGTTCCATAGAGTGCTCTTGGTAAGATGCACAAATGAATCAAATAGATAGCGTCTAAAATCAGGTGAAAAAAATCCCAAAACTTATTTATTTTTTTCACCTGATTTTTGACTCTGTCTATGTCTCAATAGAAATACCACAAAGTTCTATTGTGGCATCTTGGACAGGCTCTCGGTCGAATAAAAGGTTGTGCACACTTACTCTCTACTAGGATCGGATTGGTACATGTATTAGCCTCACCAAGTAAGGTGGATCCTCCAAGCCCCAGGTCCAAGTGGGAACAAGGACCCCGAGTGTTGATTCAGCAAGCTGAAAGGCACGTGGGCAGTGAGGACTTGGCACACTCAGGAATCTCAGGAGCAGCGGAGTGGGTGAAGTGGAAGCCAGCAGGGATTAAAGCAAATAAAGCACAGTGTGCACAAAAGGTGGAGCACACCAGACGTAGGGATGTAGAGTCTCAATCCCAAGACACAGGTGTGTGCGTCAGTGAGCTTTACCTAGGTCTAGGGAGAAGATGTCACTGGTCCTCACTGGGCAACATGCAAAACCTGACATGGAGCACAACAGAGGGTAGCAGACCAAGGAGAAGGAAGCAAATCCTGGGATAAGTGTGAAGTTTAAGGTTGCCCTTGTCTTCTTCTTTAAAGTCTTATTCTCATCTCTGATTTTCATGGCTGAGACATTAATTACGACTTTTAGGTCTTGGCCACTAGCGTTGAGGTTACGAAAAACAACTAAGTGCAACTGCGGTATGCTGCTTGTGTTGCTCCAATAGAAATGAATGGAAGTTACAGAAACTGCATAGCTGTTGGCATAACTCCATGGCTGCACAAACAGTGGAACACAGCATAAATACAGCTGCACTTGGCTGTTTCCGTAACTCCACTTCTGGAGGCCAGCATCGAGAAACAGTTATTCCTTTCTTGGCCAAGAAAGACAAATTTGGGATTAACCCTTTAACTTATACTTGCCAATAGACATGGAACCGAGAAGTATTCCGTCTTCACTTCTAGCTTTGCTTATGAAGCCTAAAGTTGTGTAGTATATGTAATATGTCTTTTTGTTAACCCTGTCCCAACTTTTTTCAGTTATGTTGTTGCCATCAATTTCTGAATGAGTTTTTTTTTTTTTAATGAACTGGAAAAATGTTTAACTTTCACCTTTTGATCTATGATCTATGTTCTGCTGAGAATAAAATGTGGCTATAAAAGATTTCCAAATCTTCGCTTTCTTGTTTCTTTACCTTTTACACAATGTCCCAACATTTTTGGAATTGGGAATGCAGAATAAAGTATTGATGATACTGTATCCCATTATACAATAACTTACTGCGCAGATATATACAATGCCTACAAGTAGTATTCAACCCCCTGCAGATTTAGCAGGTTTAATAAGATGCAAATAAGTTAGAGTCTTCAAACTTCAAACAAGAGCAGGATTTATTAACAGATGAATAAATCTTACAAACCAAAAAGTTTTGTTGCTCAGTTAAATTTTTATACATTTTAAACATAAAAGTGTGGATCAATTATTATTCAACCCCTAGGTTTAATATTTTGTGGAATAACCTTTGTTTGCAATTACAGCTAATAATCGTCTTTTATAAGACCTGATCAGGCCGGCACAGGTCTCTGGAGTTATCTTGGCCCACTCCTCCATGCAGATCTTCTCCAAGTTATCTAGGTTCTTTGGGTGTCTCATGTGGACTTTAATCTTGAGCTCCTTCCACAAGTTTTCAATTGGGTTAAGGTCAGGAGACTGACTAGGCCACTGCAACACCTTGATTTTTTGCCTCTTGAACCAGGCCTTGGTTTTCTTGGCTGTGTGCTTTGGGTCGTTGTCTTGTTGGAAGATGAAATGACGACCCATCTTAAGATCCTTGATGGAGGAGCGGAGGTTCTTGGCCAAAATCTCCAGGTAGGCCGTGCTATCCATCTTCCCATGGATGCGGACCAGATGGCCAGGCCCCTTGGCTGAGAAACAGCCCCACAGCATGATGTTGCCACCACCATGCTTGACTGTAGGGATGGTATTCTTGGGGTCGTATGCAGTGCCATCCAGTCTCCAAACGTCACGTGTGTGGTTGGCACCAAAGATCTCGATCTTGGTCTCATCAGACCAGAGAACCTTGAACCAGTCAGTCTCAGAGTCCTCCAAGTGATCATGAGCAAACTGTAGACGAGCCTTGACATGACGCTTTGAAAGTAAAGGTACCTTACGGGCTCGTCTGGAACGGAGACCATTGCGGTGGAGTACGTTACTTATGGTATTGACTGAAACCAATGTCCCCACTGCCATGAGATCTTCCCGGAGCTCCTTCCTTGTTGTCCTTGGGTTAGCCTTGACTCTTCGGACAAGCCTGGCCTCGGCACGGGAGGAAACTTTCAAAGGCTGTCCAGGCCATGGAAGGCTAACAGTAGTTCCATAAGCCTTCCACTTCCGGATGAAGCTCCCAACAGTGGAGACAGGTAGGCCCAACTCCTTGGAAAGGGTTTTGTACCCCTTGTGTCATGATCTCCATGGCCAGAGAACTAGCATAAGCCTATATAGGAACAAGCTCTTGGAAGATGGTAACTGTACTGACCATGAACTAAACCTACCGCACAACTAGAAGTAGCCAGGTAGCATGTCCTACTTTTTATCCCTATATGCCCAGCGCCGGCCGGAGAACTAAATAATGCTAGCAGAGGGAAATATAAGACCTGACTCACCTCTAGAGAAATGCCCAAAAAGGAGACAGAGGCCCCCCACATATATTGGCGGTGATTTTAGATGAAATAACAAACGCAGCAGGAAAATAGTTTTAGCAAATTTGAGGTCCGCTTTCTAGATAGCAGAAGACAGAAAGCACACTTTCATGGTCAGTAGAAAACCCTAACAAAACACCATCCAGAAATTACTTTAGGACTCTGGCATTAACTCATAATACCAGAGTGGCAATTCCTGATCAACAAGAGCTTTCCAGACACAGTAACGAAACTGCAGCTGTGAACTGGAACCAAAAAACAAAAACAAACAAGGACGAAAGTCCAACTTATCTAGTAGATGTCTGGGAGCAGGAACAAGCACAGAGAGGCTTCTGATAACATTGTTGACCGGCAAGCAACTAACAGAGAAGCCAGGTTATATAGCGACACCCAGATCTGATGAGAACAGGTGAACAGGGAAGATGATGACACAAGTTCAATTCCACCAGTAGCCACCGGGGGAGCCCAGAATCCAAATTCACAACAGTACCCCCCCCTCAAGGAGGGGGCACCGAACCCTCACCAGAACCACCAGGGCGATCAGGATGGGCCCTATGAAAGGCACGAACCAGATCGGAGGCATGAACATCAGATGCAGTGACCCAAGAATTATCCTCCTGGCCGTATCCCTTCCACTTGACCAGATACTGGAGTCTCCGTCTGGAAACACGGGAGTCTAGGATTTTCTCCACAACGTACTCCAACTCACCCTCAACCAACACCGGAGCAGGAGGCTCAACGGAAGGCACAACCGGTGCCTCATACCTGCGCAATAACGACCGATGAAAAACGTTATGAATAGAAAAGGATGCAGGGAGGTCTAAACGGAAGGAAACAGGGTTAAGAATCTCCAATATTTTATACGGACCGATGAACCGAGGCTTAAACTTAGGAGATGAGACCCTCATAGGGACAAAACGAGAAGACAACCACACCAAATCTCCAACACAAAGCCGAGGACCAACACGACGGTGACGGTTGGCAAAAAGCTGAGTCTTCTCCTGGGACAACTTCAAATTGTCCATCACCTGCCCCCAGATATGATGCAATCTCTCCACCACCGCATCCACTCCAGGACAATCCGAGGATTCCACCTGACCGGAGGAAAATCGAGGATGGAACCCCGAATTACAGAAAAACGGGGACACCAAGGTGGCAGAGCTGGCCCGATTATTGAGGGCGAACTCCGCCAATGGCAAAAAAGCAACCCAATCATCCTGGTCAGCAGACACAAAACACCTCAGATATGTCTCCAGGGTCTGATTAGTCCGCTCGGTCTGGCCATTAGTCTGAGGGTGAAAAGCAGACGAAAAAGACAAATCTATGCCCATCCTAGCACAGAATGCCCGCCAAAATCTAGACACAAATTGGGTTCCTCTGTCAGAAACGATATTCTCAGGAATACCATGCAAACGAACAACATTTTGAAAAAACAGGGGAACCAACTCGGAAGAAGAAGGCAATTTGGGCAGGGGAACCAAATGGACCATCTTAGAAAAACGGTCACACACCACCCAGATGACAGACATCTTCTGGGAAACAGGCAGATCTGAAATAAAATCCATCGAGATGTGCGTCCAAGGCCTCTTAGGAATAGGCAAGGGCAACAATAATCCACTAGCCCGAGAACAACAAGGCTTGGCCCGAGCACAAACGTCACAAGACTGCACAAAGCCTCGCACATCTCGTGACAGGGAAGGCCACCAGAAGGATCTTGCCACCAAATCCCTGGTACCAAAAATTCCAGGATGACCTGCCAATGCAGAAGAATGCACCTCAGAGATGACTCTACTGGTCCAATCATCAGGAACAAACAGCCTATCAGGCGGACAACGATCCGGTCTATCCGCCTGAAACTCCTGCAAGGCCCGCCGCAGGTCTGGAGAAACGGCTGACAAAATAACTCCATCCTTAAGGATACCTGTGGGCTCAGAGTTGCCGGGTGAATCAGGCTCAAAACTCCTAGAAAGGGCATCCGCCTTAACATTCTTAGAACCCGGTAGGTATGACACCACAAAATTAAACCGAGAAAAAAATAATGACCAGCGCGCCTGTCTAGGATTCAGGCGCCTGGCGGTCTCAAGATAAATCAAATTTTTGTGGTCAGTCAATACCACCACCTGATGTCTGGCCCCCCCAAGCCAATGGCGCCACTCCTCAAACGCCCACTTCATGGCCAAAAGCTCCCGATTCCCAACATCATAATTCCGCTCAGCGGGCGAAAATTTACGGGAAAAGAAGGCACAAGGCCTCATCACGGAGCAGTCAGAACTTTTCTGCGACAACACTGCCCCAGCTCCGATCTCAGAAGCGTCGACCTCAACCTGAAAAGGAAGAGCCACATCAGGCTGACGCAACACAGGGGCAGAAGAAAAACGGCGCTTAAGCTCCTGAAAGGCCTCCACAGCATCAGGGGACCAATTAGCAACATCAGCACCCTGTCTAGTCAAATCGGTCAATGGCTTAACGACATCCGAAAAACCAGAAATAAATCGACGATAAAAGTTGGCAAAGCCCAAAAATTTCTGAAGACTTTTAAGAGAAGAGGGCTGCGTCCAATCACAAATAGCTTGAACCTTGACAGGATCCATCTCAATGGAAGAGGGAGAAAAAATATATCCCAAAAAGGAAATTCTCTGAACCCCAAATACGCACTTAGAACCCTTGACACACAGAGAATTAGACCGCAAAACCTGAAAAACCCTCTTAACTTGCTGGACATGAGAGTCCCAGTCATCCGAAAAAATCAGAATATCATCCAGATACACTATCATAAATTTATCCAAAAAATCGCGGAAAATATCATGCATAAAGGACTGGAAGACTGAAGGGGCATTAGAAAGACCAAAAGGCATCACCAAATACTCAAAGTGGCCCTCGGGCGTATTAAATGCGGTTTTCCACTCATCCCCCTGCCTGATCCGCACCAAATTATACGCCCCACGGAGATCAATCTTAGAGAACCACTTGGCCCCCTTTATGCGAGCAAACAAATCAGTCAGCAACGGCAATGGGTATTGATATTTAACCGTGATTTTATTCAAAAGCCGATAATCAATACATGGTCTCAAAGAGCCGTCTTTTTTTGACACAAAGAAAAAACCGGCTCCTAAGGGAGATGACGATGGACGAATATGTCCCTTTTCCAAGGACTCCTTTATATATTCTCGCATAGCAGCATGTTCAGGCACAGACAGATTAAATAAACGACCCTTTGGGTATTTACTACCCGGAATTAAATCTATAGCACAATCGCACTCACGGTGCGGAGGTAGTGAACCCAGCTTGGGTTCTTCAAAGACGTCACGATAATCAGACAGGAACTCAGGGATTTCAGAGGGAATAGATGATGAAATGGAAACCAAAGGTACGTCCCCATGAGTCCCCCTACATCCCCAGCTCAACACAGACATAGCTCTCCAGTCAAGGACTGGGTTGTGAGACTGCAGCCATGGCAATCCTAGCACCAAATCATCATGTAGATTATACAGCACCAGAAAACGAATAGTCTCCTGGTGATCCGGATTAATACGCATAGTTACTTGTGTCCAGTATTGTGGTTTATTATTAGCCAATGGGGTGGAGTCAATCCCCTTCAGAGGAATAAGAGTCTCCAAAGGCTCTAAATCATACCCACAACGATTGGCAAAGGACCAATCCATAAGACTCAAAGCGGCGCCAGAGTCGATATAGGCGTCCGTGGTAATAGATGACAAAGAGCAAATCAGGGTCACAGACAAAATAAATTTAGACTGTAAAGTGCCAATGGAAACGGATTTATCAAGCTTTTTAGTACGCTTAGAGCATGCTGATATAACATGAGTAGAATCCCCACAATAGAAACACAACCCATTTTTCCGTCTAAAATTCTGCCGCTCGCTTCTGGACAGAATTCTATCACACTGCATGCTTTCTGGCGTCTTCTCAGTGGACACCGCCAGATGGTGCACTGGTTTGCGCTCCCACAGACGCCTATCGATCTGAATGGCCATTGTCATGGACTCATTCAGACCCGCAGGCACAGGGAACCCCACCATAACATCCTTAATGGCATCAGAGAGACCCTCTCTGAAAGTAGCCGCCAAGGCACACTCATTCCACTGAGTAAGCACAGACCATTTACGGAATCTTTGGCAGTAAATTTCAGCTTCATCTTGCCCCTGCGATAGGGACATCAAAGTTTTTTCTGCCTGAAGTTCCAAATGAGGTTCCTCATAGAGCAACCCCAAGGCCAGAAAAAACGCATCCACATTGCGCAACGCAGGATCCCCTGGTGCCAATGAAAAAGCCCAGTCTTGAGGGTCGCCGCGGAGCAAGGAAATCACAATCCCAACCTGCTGTGCAGGGTCTCCAGCAGAACGAGATTTCAGGGACAAAAATAACTTGCAATTATTTCTAAAATTCTGAAAGCCAGATCTATTCCCTGAGAAGAATTCCGGCAAAGGAATTCTCGGCTCTGATACCGGAGCATGAACAACAAAATCTTGCAAACTTTGTACTTTCGTGGCGAGATTATTCAAACCTGCAGTTACACTCTGAAGATCCATTATAGACAGGTGCACACAGAGCCATTCAAAGATTAGAAGGAGAGAGAAAAAAAAGAAAGACTGCAGCATAGACAGACTGGCAAGTGATCCAATTAAGAGCACAAAAAAAAAAAAAAAACTCTCAGCAGACTTCTTATTTCTCTCCTTTCTCAGCCAAGGATTTTAACCCTTTAGTGGGCCGGTCAAACTGTCATGATCTCCATGGCCAGAGAACTAGCATAAGCCTATATAGGAACAAGCTCTTGGAAGATGGTAACTGTACTGACCTTGAACTAAACCTACCGCACAACTAGAAGTAGCCAGGTAGCATGTCCTACTTTTTATCCCTATATGCCCAGCGCCGGCCGGAGAACTAAATAATGCTAGCAGAGGGAAATATAAGACCTGACTCACCTCTAGAGAAATGCCCAAAAAGGAGACAGAGGCCCCCCACATATATTGGCGGTGATTTTAGATGAAATAACAAACGCAGCAGGAAAATAGTTTTAGCAAATTTGAGGTCCGCTTTCTAGATAGCAGAAGACAGAAAGCACACTTTCATGGTCAGTAGAAAACCCTAACAAAACACCATCCAGAAATTACTTTAGGACTCTGGCATTAACTCATAATACCAGAGTGGCAATTCCTGATCAACAAGAGCTTTCCAGACACAGTAACGAAACTGCAGCTGTGAACTGGAACCAAAAAACAAAAACAAACAAGGACGAAAGTCCAACTTATCTAGTAGATGTCTGGGAGCAGGAACAAGCACAGAGAGGCTTCTGATAACATTGTTGACCGGCAAGCAACTAACAGAGAAGCCAGGTTATATAGCGACACCCAGATCTGATGAGAACAGGTGAACAGGGAAGATGATGACACAAGTTCAATTCCACCAGTAGCCACCGGGGGAGCCCAGAATCCAAATTCACAACACCCTTGCCAGCCTTGTGACCCTCCACAATCTTGTCTCTGATGGCCTTGGAATGCTCCTTTGTCTTTCCCATGTTGACCATGTATGAGTGCTGTTCACAAGTTTGGGGAGGGTCTTAAATAGTCAGAAAAGGCTGGAAAAAGAGATAATTAATCCAAACATGTGAAGCTCATTGTTCTTTGTGCCTGAACTACTTCTTACTACTTTAGGGGAACCAAACAGAATTATGGTGGGTTGAGGGGTTGAATAATAAATGACCCTCTGAAAAGACTTTTCACAATTTAAAAAAAAAAAAAAACAAAGAAATAACATTCTTTTTTGCTGCAGTGCATTTCACACTTCCAGGCTGATCTACAGTCCAAATGTCACAATGCCAAGTTAATTCCAAATGTGTAAACCTGCTAAATCTGCAGGGGGTTGAATACTACTTGTAGGCACTGTATATATATATATATATATATATATATATATATATATATATATATATATATATATATATATATATATATATATATATATATATATATATATATGTTTACATATATATGTATATATATATATATATATATATATATATATATATATATATATATATATATATATATATATACACAGTTAGGTCCATATATATTTGGACAGAGACAACATTTTTCTAATTTTGGTTATAGACATTACCGCAATTAATTTTAAACAAAACAATTCAGCTGCAGTTGAAGTTCAGACTTTCAGCTTTCATTTGAGGGTATCCACATTAAAATTGGATGAAGGGTTTAGGAGTCTCAGCTCCTTAACATGTGCCACCCTGTTTTTAAAGGGACCAAAAGTAATTGGACAGATTAAATAGTTTTAAATAAAATGTTCATTTCTAGTACTTGGTTGAAAACCCTTTGTTGGCAATGACTGCCTGCAGTCTTGAACTCATGGAAATCACCAGACGCTGTGTTTCCTCCTTTTTGATGCTCTGCCAGGCCTTCACTGCAGTGGTTTTCAGTTGCTGTTTGTTTGTGGGCCTTTCTGTCTGAAGTTTAGTCTTTAACAAGTGAAATGCATGCTCAATTGGGTTGAGATCAGGAGACTGAGTTGGCCATTCAAGAATATTCCACTTCTTTGCTTTAATAAACTCCTGGGTTGCTTTGCCTTTATGTTTTGGGTCATTGTCCATCTGTAGTATGAAACGACGACCAATCAGTTTGGCAGCATTTGGCTGGATCTGAGCACACAGTATGGCGGCTCTGAATACCTCAGAATTTATTTGGCTGCTTCTGTCCTGTGTCACATCATCCATAAACACTAGTGACCCAGTGCCACTGGCAGCCATGCATGCCCAAGCCATCACACTGCCTCCGCCGGGTTTTACAGATGATGTGGTATGCTTTGGATCATGAGCTGTACCACGCCTTCGCCATACTTTCTCTTTCCATCATTCTGGTAGAGGTTGATCTTGGTTTCATCTGTCCAAAGAATGTTCTTCCAGAACTGTGCTGGCTTTTTTAGATGTTTTTTAGCAAAGTCCAGTCTAGCCTTTTTCTTCTTGACACTTATGAGTGGCTTGCACCGTGCAGTGAACCCTCTGTATTTACTTTCATGCAGTCTTCTCTTTATGGTAGATTTGGATATTGATACGCCGACCTCCTGGAGAGTGTTGTTCACTTGGTTGGCTGTTGTGAAGGGGTTTCTCTTCGCCATGGAGATTATTCTGCGATCATCCACCACTGTTGTCTTCCGTGGGCGCCCAGGTCTTTTTGCATTGATGAGTTCACCAGTGCTTTCTTTCTTTCTCAGGATGTACCAAACTGTAGATTTTGCCACTCCTAATATTGTAGCAATTTCTCGGATGGATTTTTTCTGTTTTCACAGCTTTAGGGTGGCTTGTTTCACCTGCATGGAGTACTCCTTTGACCGTATGTTTACTTCACAGCAAAACCTTCCAAATGCAAGCACCACGCCTCAAATCAACTCCAGGCCTTTTATCTGCTTAATTGAGAATGATATAACGAAGGGATTACCCACACCCGTCCATGAAATAGCCTTGGAGTCAATTGTCCAATTACTTTTGGTCCCTTTAAAAACAGGGTGGCACATGTTAAGGAGCTGAAACTCCTAAACCCTTCATCCAATTTTAATGTGGATACCCTCAAATGAAAGCTGAAAGTCTGAACTTCAACTGTATCTGAATTGTTTTGTTTAAAATTCATTGTGGTAATGTCTATAACCAAAATTAGAAAAATGTTGTCTCTGTCCAAATATATATGGACCTAACTGTATATATATATATATATATATATATATATATATATATATATATATATATATATATATATATATATATATATATATATATATGTATATTTTTTTTAATTTTTTTTTTAAAGTAAATTGAAATCAGACAGTAAATCAGATGAAAAGGAAGGGAAGAAACTTTTGGTTTTTATGCATGGAAAGTCCCAGAACTAGATCAACTGTAGGTCTTAATTTAAGAAAATTAGAAGCTTTATCCCACAGGATATATCTTCCCATAATCTGGCAAAAAGATAAGTACAGCCTCATGATGTGGCTCAAAAATCCCCTGACGGTTGTTCCCCGCAATCTTTATAACCAGCACAACAGAAAAGTAGCGTATCCTTCCACAGTAGGAACTAAGTTTACCAATTCTCTTCTTAAAATAGCCTTTCATATGGTTCCAAACTAATTTAAAACACTCCGGGTAGTTAGAGAAACCTTTCTTGTATAATGACATTACCATGTTCTATTTATATAAATTCCGCATAAAAAGCTTAAGTTGACATCTGGATTTTATTTCTTTTTTTGTAAAAAAGATATATAAGACAAGCATAAATAAGAAGAAAAGTAACCTTATTACTGTACAGTTCATTTATCATCCTCTTTTTCCAGGCAGTCTATGCTTCTTCCTCTTGTTTCCATGATATCATCCTCTTATTTATGAATTATCCAGTCTAGTAAATTAAAAAATTAAAAATAAAGAGGATTATTCACAAAATGGATGGTCTATTCTTGAGATTGGCCGTTAAAATCAGATTGGTAGAAGTCTAAATCCCAACACGTCATCGATCAACTGTTTGAAAGGGCCATGTGGGCCTTAGAAGAACCTGTTCAAAGTTTAGTAGTGCATGGTGGAGCGGCATAGTTGCTACTAAAAAGATGGTGTAAATGTTACCAATCTTAATGGGTGTTAGCCAGACAATATTGAAAATAAAGTATTATTAAGTGTTTTGTCCTCTTCTAAGACTGCCCGAAATAGCGACACCCTGGCCAAATAAGTGGCTTTGCTGTAAACAGAAGCTGACCTATTCACTTGACTGTTGCAGCATACATGGTTCACCCATGCAAGACAGCATGTTGTTTGTGTAACTATGAGCAGCCTAAGGGGCTTAAACCTGCTTTGCTACCTTGGCCTACAGTGTCTCCCATCATGAACATCTAGGATGTCATTACTTAGTCAGAATTTGCAAAAGAAGCTGCCAGCAGTGGATCTTAATGATTGGTTCAAGTGCATTCATGCATTCAACGTGGTAGAACATTGCTCAGACAGTAATTAATAATCTCACTTATAGCAGTCAAGGCTGTAAGTGTGGAGATTTCTGCATGTGGCCTTCATACTCCATTCTCCATATTGAATAAATCAAGATGTTTTAAAAATGTTGGTTCCCTTTTTTTATCTTAACCCCTTTCCGACATCAGGCGTAATAGTACGTGGATGCTGGACTCCATCCCTTTGATGTGAACTCCGGTGCTGAGACCACATCTGTTCCGGCACATGTCAGCTGTTTTGAACAGCTGACATGCCCTCTAACAGCAGCGAGGAGAATCACAATCCACCCGCGGCTGTTAACCCATTAACTGCAGCTGTCAATATCTTGACAGCGGCATTTAACTTGCGCTTCCTGCAAGCGCGCCGGAAATCCCACCCATCGGTGACCCCATCACATGATCACGGGTCACCGATGGGTTGGCATGAAAACCAGAGGTCTCCAGCAGACCTTTTTGGTTATCACTGCTGGAATAAATTTGGAAGTGGAAAAAAAAGAACTGGAGAGATAGATTTCCATATTTGTATTACATTTACCCAGTGGAATCTGGTGATGGAAATTAATTCTAACGCACAAAGGGCCATTCATGTGTCCAACTGTGCTCCGCTGGGAACAGTTGATCTCTGATGACCTAGATACTGACTACCAGTGTACAAGGTGCAAGGTATGATAATATGGTACAAGGTACACCAATGTACAAGGTTTGTCACAGCTGCAGAGCGTTATTGGGAAACAAACGTGGCCATGTACAATGACATTAGCCCGGTCATTGCACTTCAGCGTTGTGGAAAATGGTGCTGAGCAAGGGTTTTTTTGAAAATCGAATCTCAAAGTGTTCAAATTAGATGAAATCGTGAGATTCAACTTAAACTCAATACTCTGCGGATCAATCCGCTTATCTCTAATCGTCATATCTATTGGTCCTGACAGTTCAATAATTCCATTACTTTTCTTCTTGGTGTTGCAGTTTTAATGTTGAGGAAGACATAATATGCTTATCTAGTGCTGTTCAATACAATTATGTGTTTTCTTTTTTTTTCAATTGATTATATTAGTTTTAAACATACGGAATTGACTGTGACAGTAGTCTTGGTGGAATACTTCAAGATTAGAAGCCCCATTTTGAAATTTGCCCAGGGCCACGATGTGTCTAAACACAAGCCCTGATGAATATGAGAATATCACCTTAACGCTAGGTGCACACGAGCGTATTTGCTGTCCTAACACGATCCAAAAAAACTTTGGATGCACTCGGTCCAATGTTTGTCTATCGGGCCAAGCTCAGATCTGATTTTTTTCCTTGGACAAAGACTATCTGAGACAAAAACCTCTGCATGCCCGAATTAGATCTGATATTCGGCTTGCCCTCGGCCATGAAAGTCAATGAGTGCGTGGAAACCATCAGACTTCACTCTGATGACATCTGATGCCCGATTTCCTTTAACTCACATAATGGAGAAGATGGAAAAATTGTTTTCTCCATCTTCTCCTCATTCGAGAGAATTGGAGCACACTGTGATCACACTCTGATCAAACCCTGATCAGAGTATCTTGACCCGTTGCTCCCAGTAGCTTGTCCCATTCTTATCAATGGCATGGTGACATTCCTCAACCTGCAAAAACTCTAGTGCATGGCTTCATAATCTCCCGCCTTGACTACTGCAACCTTCTGCTCTGTGGCCTCCCTTCTAATAGTCTCGCACCCCTCCAATCTATCCTAAAGGCTGCTGCCCAACTAATTCACCTGTCCCCCCGCTAATCCCCGGCCTCTCCTGTCAATCCCTTCACTGGCTCCCCATTACCTAGAGACTCCAGTTCAAAACCTTAACCATGGCATACAAAGCCATCCACAACCTGTCTCCTCCATACATCTATGACCTTGGCTCCCGGTACTTACCTGCACGCAACCTCCGATCCTCACAAGATCTCCTCCTCTACTCCCCTCTTATCTCCTCTTCCCACAATAGCATACAAGATTTCTCCCGCGCATCACCCCTACTCTGGAACTGTCTACCCCAACATATCAGACTCTCGCCTACCGTGGAAACCTTGAAAAGGAACCTGAAGACCAACATCTTCCAACAAGTCTATAACCTGCAGTAACTACCGATCCACCAAAACTCTGCATGGCCAGCCCTATCCTTGCCTACTGTGTCCTCACCCATCCCTTGTAGATTGTGAGCCCTCGCGGGCAGGGTCCTCTCTCCTCCTGTACCAGTCATGACTTGTATTGTTTAAGATTATTGTACTTGTTTTTATGTATCCCCCTTTTCACATGTAAAGCGCCATGGAATAAATGGCACTAAAATAAATAATAATAATAATAATAATAATAATAATAATAATGGTGCATAGTTACTGTTGACAGTTATGCACAGTTTCAGAATGATGTAAGGAGTTAATGGTGATAAAACATATAAGACTTTTTTTCTGAATTGTTCTAGCTGGGTTGATAACTTTTTTTTCCAAAATCTAACAATTATTTTTTATTATTATTGTAATATTACATTGAAATCCTTTTCTTCATGGCCTGAGGTCCCAAGCGCATAGCTGCTGATCATTATGTTCCTTCCAGTTAGCTTCGACCCAAAATTTAAGGAAATACTAAATAATTCTTCATGAATGATATATCATTCTTCAAGAGCCAGCTAACACCCACAGAGAGAATACATCATGTAAAGTTGTTCACAATCCAAGCGACGTGTCATGGTTTTTTTTAGGCTGCTGTTGATTCGCTCCATCCGTAGGAACTTTTCTTGTCGGAGAATGTTGCATTTTTCACCTGTCAACATATAAAATGGCTGTTTGAATAACTAATGGTGTCACATATTTCATAGATTTACTATTGAGTTGAATTTCAGCCTATTTGAATTGACTTTAAGATTACGGCTCCTTCATTGCCTACTTATTGATTTGTTCCTCTGAAGCAAATTAGAGAGTTACTGACAAAAGAAAGCAGAAAGGCAATCTGCATGTAAATCAGTTTGAGTCACTATCAACCGAGGCTTTACAACCTAAAAGAGTTTCAGCTTTGGAAAACGGCTACAAAAGAAACTAGAGTAATTTTATAAACTATAGTAAACTGAAACTCGGGAACATAGCCATGGATGGTGCGGGGTAAGCAGTCAGACCTTGGCCCCTAGTGCTTGATGGGGCCCAAAAACTCCTTTGTCACATAGGAACATACCTATATTATAAATTACATATGGTTGAAGGCATTTTGACATCGGGCCTCGAAAACTAAAATGCAAATATAAGAAACTTTATACTATATCTTATCAGTGAAATATGCTTCCTTCTACATCTCTTCTCCTCTCCCTGCTTCCTGAACTCTGAAAAACAGCTCATATTTGTCTCAATCAAGAAAAGACTGACTGTCAGTTCACTGAGGGATCAGATTACAGCAGCAGATAGAAGTCTACAAAGGGGGAGGGAGAAGGCAGGAACAGAGTAAAAGAGGCAAAGAGACAGACATGTTGCAGCTTGTTTTATCTCCGCTCAGTGCTGTATTCACAGCTGCTCTGCTCAGTACTGCTGTGTAATGTCCAAAATGCAGCTTCTGCTGAACATGTGTTAGATAGAGAAAGGAGAGCAAAAATTCCTCATGTCTGTATGTGTAGTGTATAGGCTATGTTATAGCAGCTAGTCTTCCCCCAGTAGCTCAGATGCAGCTGAAAATTAAATATAGAATGACCAAAAATAGAGTTATTTTGCATGTGAACACACAGCAGCTTATTCTGAAAGTCACTTGAAAAGACAGGTATGCTTAAAAGCAGGGGTGGGGAACCTCAGGCCCCAGGGCCATTTACAGCCCTCGATGACCTTTTATCAGGCCCCCAAGCAGATTCTCAGGGACCGCATTCTTGGGCAGGCAGCTGTATTTTGATTGCCACAAGCTCATTAATTTTTTCTTGCTCTGTTAGCACACACGCAGTGTTCACCACTGAACTTTGAAGGGCATGCAATGAAATATTACATCCTGAAACCAGTGCCAGAGTCAGGATGCACTTTGTGGGCGGAGTTTGTCCGGCCCCCGAAGGATGGTATAAATATCCAAATGGCCCTTCTCAGAAAAAAGATTCCCCATCCCTGCTTTAAAGGGAACTTGTCACCAGGTTTTCCCCATTCAAGGTATGGTCAGCACCCTTAATACCACATGTATGTTGCCAATTTCCTATGCAAGGCACAAAAACACCTTTTGTGCGGCTCTGTCCGGTCCGATAGGCGTCTCTGGTCTTCATCCAGCTCCTCCTCTCTTCTTACGATCGCCGTTCTCTTTCCTTGCTTAGTGTGGATGACTCACCCTGCGTTAGTCCTGCGCAGAGGAACTTTTCTCTGCCCAGCCAAGGTGGACATGCGCCAGGAAAGGCCAAAAAGCACAGATGTTCCATATGTAAAGCAGGGACATGTGCACTACAGTGCTTTCCTCTGCTCTCCAACCAATCCTCAAAGGAAGACAGATTGGTAAAAACATAAAAATATGGTTCTATAATTTATAAATTATGTTCTCCTCTTTATTTGGGCCCTAGGCAACAACCTATTCTGCCTACCCTTCATCTTTCCCCTGTTATGCAAGGATGGGCTTGCGCCTCCAGAGTGAAAGACATTCTTTGCTAGTCGTAAAGGTAAAGCTAATGTAAAACACCCCCCAAAAAAACTTTGCCATCGTTATGTTTTACCATAAAAACAATAAAAAGGAAATAATAAATAAATAATTATATATCAGGCTTTAACACATTCAATAATAAAGTGGTAGTCTGAAGACCTAATTTAAAAAAAAATAATAATAAAGTTTCAAGTTTTAGTTTAGTTAAAGATTAAAAAAAATGAAAATTTGAACATATGGGAAACATGAAAAATGAAAATTATTTGGGTACAGTACTGAAATTCTTTAGAAGATCAAAAAGCGAAAGCATCATTTTACTTCTGAGCGAATGCATTTATTTTATGCCTGTCATATGCTTTATTGTATCACAGTCAGTCAAATGTGTCTTTGATTTCCCAATACAAATGAATACCTCCTTTCAGCTCTGTCTTTCGCAGCTATGGCAGTGGCAAAGAATTCTACATAACTATTATAAAGCTGGAAAGCAGATGGCGGGCGGGATAATAACTGAATAGGATATATGATATGTATTGTTAGAGAGGTGGTAATGTTATCATCAGTTGACCATAGACATAGGCATTGTCGGGTAAAATGGAATTGAATTAGGTTCAGTAAAGGTGAGACAGCTGAAGCAGCTATGTCTTATCACAGATTCCTCCGCTCAACCACCTTTAATCGAAAGCCTTTCTAACCTCTACCAAATTACTTTTTTTTTCTTGGCTGCTTAAAATGAGGCACTTTCTGCCAAGTCTTGTTTTACTTTCCTTATCTTTATAATGAATAGAATGGAAAGTTATATTGTAGTGGTACTTGATTCCCTGAGCTGTATTTTTCTTATTTCTAACTTTGTTCCTTTTGATGACCATTTTGCAGTAGACTTGGCAAGCACAGACATATTTACTGCGTAATGTGACATATAATATATATATATATATTATGATTGACAATCAGTTTCACATGCTGTTGTGCAAATGGAATAGACAACAGATGGAAATTATTGGCAATAATCAAGACACCCTCAATAAAGGAGTGGTTCTGCAGGTGGGGACCACAGACCACATCTCAGTACCAATGCTTTCTGGCTGATGTTTTGGTCACTTTTGAATGTTGGTTGTGCTTTCACACTCATGGTAGCATGAAACGGACTCTACAACCCACACAAGTGGCTCAGGTAGTGCAGCTCATCCAGGATGGCACATCAATGCGAGCTGTGGCAAGAAGGTTTGCTGTGTCTGTCAGCGTAGGGTCTAGAAGCTGGAGGCGCTACCAGGAGACAGGCCTGTACACCAGGAGACGTGTACCAGGAGGGCAACAACCCAGCAGCAGGACCGCTATCTCAGCCTTTGTGCAAGGAGGAGCACTGCCAGAGCCCTGCAAAATGACCTCCAGCAGGCCACAAATGTGCATGTGTCCGTATAATTCAAAACAACTGGCGCACAACCATACAACAATTATATATAGGGGGTGCAAGTAGTAGAATGAACTAAATGAGAAAAAAAAAAAAGGAGAAGGAAAGACACTACTACAATATGCACACCACCTCAATAATCATATAACAAAATATACTTTATTGGCACATGTTAAAACACAATTAAAAACAATATACCACTACAATCAGCCTGGGTACATAATATAAATCCATATAATACAGCCTGTTAAGTTAAGCACAACAATATGCACAACAGTTAACCAGAGACCACCCTGCCTAATTGGCTCATGGGGCATCTAAGGATATATGGACACCAACATAAAGGATAATGCCATGATGAAAAGCGCTGAGGTATTATTATACTATTATAAAAACCAATGCTTGAAGGAAACAGGCTGGAGGACCCAGGAGGATTAGAAGGCCATAGCCCCACGTGTATCGCCTCCCAAATGAGGCTTCGTCAGGGGAAGTAAGAAGTAAGCCAATTCTTAAGTATATATATATAATTAATAGGTACTTAATAGCCTACCGCTGTGGAGCAGTGAAGCGTCCTGGAACCGGAACAGAATCGCCGGCCCGCATGATGCTGGAAGACCAGAACAAAACGCGCATGCGCAGGGTAACACCCAGCGGTGGAATGAATAGCAGGGCCCGCCCTCACAAACAGGGCTGCCGTGACACGAGCCGCACATGCGCAAATGGCTAGCCCAATACTAGCATAGAGGTGAACAGCCGATAGACATGAAAAGGCAGAGTACATACCTCCCCCAGGCCTGTGTGCGTCCACACCAAGCCATGGACCCCCCAAAATGCGCACGCGCGGAAAACAAGCCCCGCGCGAGCGCTGCAAGGAGGGTGATACAGGGGAGGGTAAAAAAGAAAAAGAAGAAAAAGAGGACATGAAACATATTGGATAGCTATACAGGACCAACAGGTCTAAATAAAGGCAGGACCAGCCTGATAATGCGGCGTGATTGGCAAAAAATAAATAAATATATATATATATACATATATGTATGTATATATACATACACATATGTAGACTTAGGGGAAGAGGCCACCCAGAGAGTGGCTATGGCCTACTAATCCTCCTGGGTCATCCAGCCTGTTTCCTTCAAGCATTGGTTTGTATAATACCCCAGCGCTTTTCATCATGGCATTATCCTTTATGTTAGTGTCCATATATCCTTAGATGCCCCATGAGCCAATTAGGCAGGGTGGTCTCAGGTTAACTGTTGTGCATATTGCTGTGCCTAACTTAACAGGCTGTATTAAATGTGCATGTGTCTGCAGAAACGATTAGAAATCGACTCCATGAGGACGGTCTGAGTGACCAACGTCCACACATGGGGGTGGTGCTCACAGCCCAACATCGTGCAGGACACATGACATTTGCCACAGAACACCAGGATTGGCAAATAAGCCACTGTGTTATGATCCGGTGACTTTGGAGCCGCATGAACTTTCTCTGGAGTAGGTGGAAACTGTACTGACCGCAAAACCTGAACTAACACCGCAACTAGAAGTAGTCGTGGGGTGTGCCTAACAAACCCTAGACACCTCGACACAGCCGGAGGACTAAATACCCCTACAGATGGAAAAAGGAATACTACCTTGCCTCAGAGCAGAACCCCAAAGGATAGGCAGCCCCCCACGAATATTGACTGTGAGTAGGAGAGGAAAGACACACGCAGGCAGAAAACAGGATTCAGCAAAAGAGGCCACTCTAGCTAAATAGGGAAAGATAGGACAGAATACTAAGCGGTCAGTATTAAAACCCTTCCAAAAATATCCACAGCAGATAATACAAAAAGTTCCACAATCTAACTAAAGACATGGAATGTATATCTGCCACTCCAACAAGACTGAGAAAATGCTGACACAATCTAAGCTGGACAAAAAAACACTGAATAGCACAGAATTATTAAGCACACAGCATGTGTGCCACAGGAACAAAACCAGACACTTATCTTTGCTGATTTGGCAGAAGGCAGAAGGAACCAAACCAGGACCAAAACCTCCCAACAACCATGGACAACTGGCAAGGACTAATGAATCCTGCACGCCTAAATACCCCAGTCAGAACTGCAATCAGCAGATACACCTGACCAGGACTGCAACTCAGGACAACTGCATTACCACCTACAACCACCGGAGGGAGCCCAAAAGCAGAATTCACAACAGTACCCCCCCTTGATGAGGGGTCACCGAACCCTCACCAGAGCCCCCAGGCCGATCAGGACGAGCCAGATGAAAAGCATGAACCAAATCAGCAGCATGGACATCAGAGGCAAAAACCCAAGAATTATCCTCCTGGCCATAACCCTTCCATTTGACAAGATACTGAAGTCTCCGCCTCGAAAAACGAGAATCCAAAATCTTCTCAACCACATACTCCAACTCCCCATCAACCAACACAGGGGCCAGAGGATCAACAGAGGGAACAACGGGTACCACATATTTCCGCAATAAAGATCTATGGAAGACATTATGGATAGCAAAAGAGGCCGGAAGCGCCAATCGAAAAGACACCGGATTAATAATCCCAGAAATCCTATAAGGACCAATAAACCGAGGCTTCAACTTAGGAGAAGAAACCTTCATAAGAACATGACAGGAAGACAACCAGACCAGATCCCCAACCTGAAGCCGGGAACCAACACACCGACGACGGTTAGCAAAACGTTGAGCCTCCTCCTGAGACAACACCAAATTGTCCACCACATGAGCCCAAATCTGCTGCAACCTGTCAACCACCGAATCCACACCAGGACAGTCAGAAGGCTCAACCTGCCCAGAAGAAAAACGAGGATGAAAACCAAAATTACAAAAAAAAAGGCGAAACCAAAGTAGCCGAACTAGCCCGATTATTAAGGGCAAACTCGGCCAATGGGAAAAAGGCCACCCAATCATCCTGATCAGCAGACACAAAGCATCTCAAATAAGTCTCCAAAGTCTGATTAGTTCGCTCGGTTTGGCCAGTTGTACTGTTATGATCCGGTGACTTTGGAGCCGCATGAACTTTCTCTGGAGTAGGTGGAAACTGTACTGACCGCAAAACCTGAACTAACACCGCAACTAGAAGTAGCCGTGGGGTGTGCCTAACAAACCCTAGACACCTCGACACAGCCGGAGGACTAAATACCTCTACAGATGGAAATAGGAATACTACCTTGCCTCAGAGCAGAACCCCAAAGGATAGGCAGCCCCCCACGAATATTGACTGTGAGTAGGAGAGGAAAGACACACGCAGGCAGAAAACAGGATTCAGCAAAAGAGGCCACTCTAGCTAAATAGGGAAAGATAGGACAGAATACTAAGCAGTCAGTATTAAAACCCTTCCAAAAATATCCACAGCAGATAATACAAAAAGTTCCACAATCTAACTAAAGACATGGAATGTGTATCTGCCACTCCAGAGAATCCAACAAGACTGAGAAAATACTGACACAATCTAAGCTGGACAAAAAAACACTGAATAGCACAGAATTATTAAGCACACAGCATGTGTGCCACAGGAACAAAACCAGACACTTATCTTTGCTGATTTGGCAGAAGGCAGAAGGAACCAAACCAGGACCAAAACCTCCCAACAACCATGGACAACTGGCAAGGACTAATGAATCATGCATGCCTAAATACCCCAGTCAGAACTGCAATCAGCAGATACACCTGACCAGGCCTGCAACTCAGGGACAACTGCATTACCACCTACAACCACCGGAGGGAGCCCAAAAGCAGAATTCACAACACCACTGGTGCCTTGTGCTCTTCACAGATGAAAGCAGGTTCACACTAAGCACATGTGACAGACATGACAGAGTCTGGAGACGCCGTGGAGAACGATCTGCTGCCTGCAGCATGACCGGTCTGGCAGTGGGTCAGTAATGGTGTGGATTGGCATTTCTTTGGAGGGCCGCACAGCCCTCCATGTGCTCGCCAAAGGTAGCCTGACTGCCATTAGTGTTGTGATCCGCTTTTTGGGCTCCCCTAGTGGTGGCTGGTGGTACTGGAGACTTGTGTGTTCTTTTCTGCCTCAGCTCACCTGCTTCCATCAGTTTTGGGAGTTCCCTATTTAGCCTTGCTCTCCAGTCACTTCCTTGCCGGTCATCATTGTAACCTGAGTCTTTCAGTTGCATGTTCCTGCTACCAGTCTGCTGATCAGTTAAGTGGACTCTTGTCCTTTTTGTTTTGTATTTTTTGTCCAGTTTACAGTTTGTCATTTCCTGTTACTGGAAGCTCTTGTGGACTGAAATTGCCACTCCTGTGTCATGAGTTGACACAGGAGTCTTAAAGTAATTTCAGGATGGGTTTTTGAAAGGGTTTTTCAGCTGACCGTGAAGTCCTCTTTTGTATCCTTCCTCTATCTAGTAAGTGGACCTCGCTTTGCTAAATCTACCTTCATACTGTGTATGTCTTTTCCTCTGAACTCACCGTTAATATATGTGGGGGCTACTATCATCTTTGGGGATTTTCACTAGAGGTAAGCCAGGTCTGTTCCTTCCTCTTCCAGGCGTAGTTAGTTCTCCGGCTGGCGCATGGCATCTAGGCAGCCGTAGGAATGCTTCCTGGCTACTGTTAGTTGTGTGGTAGATTTAGGTCACGGTCAGCTTGAGTTTCCATCACCCGAGGGCTAGTCTGTTATTTTGTGTTTCTGATGTTCCCATGCCATTGGGGAATCATGACAGTATGACCGGCCGCTGTTAAAGTAATTGGCAGAAGAAAGGAGAGTAACGAAGTCTGTAGATTTTTATTTTTTTTTTTTTCCTCACATGTTTGCTACTTAGTTGGCTCAGTTGTATTTCTGCTCTATTTACAGCCTTGCCTTTCTCTCCTTCTAATCCTTCAATGGCTCTGATCTCTCCGGTTTAAGGATGGACTCTCAGAGTTTGGCTGCAGGTTTAAATAATCTTGCTACGAAGGTTCAGAATTTACAAGATTATGTTATACGTACTCCTATTTCTGAACCTAAGATTCCTACACCAGAGGTATTTTCCGGAGATAGATCTCGGTTTCTGAATTTCAAATGTAATTGTAAATTATTCCTTTCTCTCAGACCTCACTCCTCTGGAGATCCTGTTCAGCAGGTTAAGATTGTGATTTCTTTGCTGCGAGGTGACCCTCAAAATTGGGTATTTTCATTGACACCAGGGGATCCTGCGTTGCTCAATGTGGATGCGTTTTTTCTGGCTTTAGGGTTGCTGTATGAGGAACCTAATTTGGAGATTCAAGCTGAAAAAGCTTTAATAGCCCTGTCTCAAGGGCAAGATGAAGCTGAGATATACTGCCAAAAATTTCGTAAATGGTCTGTGCTTACTCAGTGGAATGAGTGTGCCCTAGCGGCAATTTTCAGAGAAGGCCTTTCTGATGCCGTTAAGGATGTCATGGTGGGGTTTCCTACGCCCACAGGTCTGAATGAGTCCATCACAATGGCGATTCAGATTGATCGGCGTTTGCGGGAGCGCAAACCCGTGCACCATTTGGCGGTATCTTCTGAAGGGACGCCAGAGAAAATGCAATGTGACAGAATTCTGTCAAGAAGCGAGCGGCAGAATTATAGGCGCAAAAATGGCTTGTGCTTCTACTGTGGTGATTCCGCGCATGTTATATCAGCATGCTCTAAACGTACTAGGAAGGTTGACAAGTCTGTTTCTATTGGCACTTTACAGTCTAAATTTCTTCTGTCTGTAACTCTGATTTGTTCATTATCAGTTATTACCGTGGATGCCTATGTGGACTCTGGCGCCGCTCTGAGTCTCATGGATTGGTCCTTCGCCAGGCGCTGTGGGTTTGATTTGGAGCCTCTGGAAGTTCCTATACCTCTGAAGGGTATTGATTCTACACCATTGGCTTGTAATAGACCACAGTTCTGGACGCAAGTGACTATGCGTATGACTCCAGACCATCAGGAGATGATTCGCTTCCTCGTGTTGCATAATTTACATGATGTGTTAGTGCTTGGATTACCATGGTTGCAATCTCATAACCCAGTACTGGACTGGAAAACTATGTCTGTGTTAAGCTGGGGATGTCGGGGGGCTCATGGGGACATACCTTTGGTTTCTATCTCGTCATCTATTCCCTCTGAGGTTCCGGCATTTTTGTCGGATTTTGGGGATATTTTTGAAGAGCCTAAAATTGGTTCTCTCCCTCCCCACAGAGAGTGTGATTGCGCCATAGATCTGATTCCAGGCAGTAAATTTCCAAAGGGTCGTTTGTTTAACCTATCTGTACCTGAGCATGCTGCCATGCGAGAGTATGTTAAGGAGTCCCTGGAAAAGGGACATATTCGTCCTTCTTCATCACCTTTAGGAGCTGGGTTTTTCTTTGTCTCTAAAAAGGATGGCTCGCTGAGGCCTTGTATTGATTATCGACTCCTGAATAAAATTACTGTCAAATATCAGTATCCGTTGCCGCTGCTTACTGATTTGTTTGCTCGCATAAGGGGGGCTAAGTGGTTCTCCAAGATTGATCTCCGTGGGGCGTATAATTTGGTGCGAATTAAGCAAGGGGATGAGTGGAAAACCGCATTTAATACGCCTGAGGGCCACTTTGAGTATTTAGTAATGCCTTTCGGCCTTTCTAATGCACCTTCAGTTTTTCAGTCCTTTATGCATGATATTTTCCGTGAATATCTGGATAAATTTATGATTGTGTATTTGGACGATATTTTGATTTTTTCTGAGGACTGGGAGTCTCATGTTCAGCAGGTCAGGAGGGTTTTTCAGGTCTTGCGGGAGAATTCTCTGTGTGTAAAGGGTTCTAAGTGTGTTTTTGGGGTTCAAAAGATTTCCTTTTTGGGGTACATTTTTTCCCCTTCTTCTGTTGAGATGGATCCTGTCAAGGTTCGGGCTATTTGTGACTGGACGCAGCCTACTTCTCTAAAGGGTCTTCAGAAGTTCTTGGGCTTTGCTAATTTCTATCGTCGATTTATAACTGGTTTTTCTGGTGTTGCTAAGCCTCTTACGGATTTGACTAAGAAGGGTGCTGATGTTGCCAATTGGTCCTCTGCCGCTGTGGAGGCCTTTCGGGAACTTAAGCGCCGCTTTTCGTCTGCCCCTGTGTTGTGCCAGCCTGATGTCTCTCTCCCCTTTCAGGTTGAGGTCGATGCTTCCGAGATCGGAGCGGGGGCGGTTTTGTCGCAGAAAAGTTCCGATTGCTCAGTGATGAGACCTTGTGCGTTCTTTTCTCGAAAATTTTCTGTCGCCGAAAGAAATTATGATGTCGGTAATCGGGAGCTTTTGGCCATGAAGTGGGCATTTGAGGAGTGGCGTCATTGGCTTGAGGGTGCTAGACATCAGGTGGTGGTTTTGACTGATCACAAGAATCTGATTTATCTTGAGTCTGCCAGGCGCCTGAATCCTAGACAGGCGCGCTGGTCGTTGTTTTTCTCTCGGTTTAATTTTGTGGTCTTATATCTACCAGGTTCTAAGAATGTGAAGGCAGATGCCCTTTCTAGGAGTTTTGAGCCTGATTCCCCTGGTGATTCGGAACCTACAGGTATCCTTAAGGATGGGGTGATATTATCCGCTATTTCCCCAGATCTGCGACGTGCTTTGCAAGAGTTTCAGGCGGATAGACCTGATCGCTGTCCACCTGGTAGACTGTTTGTTCCTGATGATTGGACCAGTAGAGTCATCTCGGAGGTTCATTCTTCTACGCTGGCGGGTCATCCTGGAATTTTTGGTACCAGGGATTTGGTGGCTAGATCCTTCTGGTGGCCATCTCTGTCTCGAGATGTGCGTGTTTTTGTGCAGTCTTGTGATGTGTGTGCTCGGGCCAAGCCTTGTTGTTCTAGGGCTAGCGGGTTGTTGTTGCCCTTGCCTATTCCGAAGAGGCCTTGGACGCACATCTCGATGGACTTTATTTCTGATCTTCCTGTCTCTCAGAGGATGTCTGTTATCTGGGTAGTGTGTGACCATTTTTCTAAGATGGTTCATTTGGTGCCATTGCCGAAGTTGCCTTCCTCGTCTGAGTTGGTTCCTTTGTTTTTTCAAAATGTGGTTCGCTTGCATGGTATTCCTGAAAATATCGTTTCTGATAGGGGTACCCAGTTCGTTTCTAGATTTTGGTGGGCATTCTGTGCCAGGTTGGGCATTGATTTGTCTTTTTCGTCTGCCTTCCATCCTCAGACTAATGGCCAGACGGAGCGAACTAATCAGACTTTGGAGACGTATTTGAGGTGTTTTGTGTCTGCGGATCAGGATGATTGGGTTGCCTTTTTGCCGTTGGCGGAGTTTGCTCTTAATAATCGGGCTAGTTCGGCCACTTTGGTTTCCCCTTTCTTTTGCAATTCGGGGTTTCATCCCCGTTTTTCTTCTGGTCAGGCGGAGTCTTCGGATTGTCCTGGAGTAGATGCTGTGGTGGATCGGTTGTATCGGATTTGGGAACAAGTGGTGGACAATTTGAATTTGTCCCAGGAGAGGACTCAGCGGTTTGCTAACCACCAGCGTCGGGTTGGTCCTCGTCTTCGTGTTGGGGACTTGGTGTGGTTGTCTTCCCGTTTTGTCCCAATGAGGGTTTCTTCTCCTAAATTTAAGCCTCGGTTCATCGGTCCCTATAGGATTTTGGAGATTATTAACCCTGTTTCCTTTCGTTTGGACCTCCCGGCATCTTTCGCTATCCATAATGTGTTCCATCGGTCATTGTTGCGGAGATACGAGGTGCCGGTGGTTCCTTCTGCTGAGCCTCCTGCTCCTGTGCTGGTTGAGGGTGAATTGGAGTACGTTATAGAGAAGATCTTGGACTCCCGTATTTCCAGGCGGAGACTCCAGTACCTGGTTAAATGGAAGGGCTATGGTCAGGAAGATAATTCTTGGGTAACTGCCTCTGATGTTCATGCCTCGGATTTGGTTCGTGCCTTTCATAGGGCTCATCCAGGTCGCCCTGGCGGTTCTTGTGAGGGTTCGGTGCCCCCTCCTTAAGGGGGGGGTACTGTTGTGATCCGCTTTTTGGGCTCCCCTAGTGGTGGCTGGTGGTACTGGAGACTTGTGTGTTCTTTTCTGCCTCAGCTCACCTGCTTCCATCAGTTTTGGGAGTTCCCTATTTAGCTTTGCTCTCCAGTCACTTCCTTGCCGGTCATCATTGTAACCTGAGTCTTTCAGTTGCATGTTCCTGCTACCAGTCTGCTGATCAGCTAAGTGGACTCTTGTCCTTTTTGTTTTGTATTTTTTGTCCAGTTTACAGTTTGTCATTTCCTGTTACTGGAAGCTCTTGTGGACTGAAATTGCCACTCCTGTGTCATGAGTTGATAGATAGGACAGAATACTAAGTGGTCAGTATTAAAACCCTTCCAAAAATATCCACAGCAGATAATACAAAAAGTTCCACAATCTAACTAAAGACATGGAATGTATATCTGCCACTCCAACAAGACTGAGAAAATGCTGACACAATCTAAGCTGGACAAAAAAACACTGAATAGCACAGAATTATTAAGCACACAGCATGTGTGCCACAGGAACAAAACCAGACACTTATCTTTGCTGATTTGGCAGAAGGCAGAAGGAACCAAACCAGGACCAAAACCTCCCAACAACCATGGACAACTGGCAAGGACTAATGAATCCTGCATGCCTAAATACCCCAGTCAGAACTGCAATCAGCAGATACACCTGACCAGGCCTGCAACTCAGGGACAACTGCATTACCACCTACAACCACCGGAGGGAGCCCAAAAGCAGAATTCACAACACCACTGGTGCCTTGTGCTCTTCACAGATGAAAGCAGGTTCACACTAAGCACATGTGACAGACATGACAGAGTCTGGAGACGCCGTGGAGAACGATCTGCTGCCTGCAGCATGACCGGTCTGGCAGTGGGTCAGTAATGGTGTGGATTGGCATTTCTTTGGAGGGCCGCACAGCCCTCCATGTGCTCGCCAAAGGTAGCCTGACTGCCATTAGTGTTGTGATCCGCTTTTTGGGCTCCCCTAGTGGTGGCTGGTATGGTTGAGCGAAACGGGTCGATCATTTTCAAAAGTCGCCGACTTTTGGCTAAGTCGGCGTCTCATGAAACCCGATCCGACCCCTGTGCTTGTCGGCCATGCGGTACGCGACTTTCGCGCCAAAGTCGCGTTTCAATGACGCGAAAAGCGCCATTTCTCAGCCAATGAAGGTGAACGCAGAGTGTGGGCAGCGTGATGACATAGATCCTGGTCCCCACCATCTTAGAGAAGGGCATTGCAGTGATTGGCTTGCTGTCTGCGGCGTCACAGGGGCTATAAAGGGGCGTTCCCGCCGACCGCCATCTTACTGCTGCTGATCTGAGCTTAGGGAGAGGTTGCTGCCGCTTCGTCAGAAGCAGGGAGAGCGTTAGGCAGGGTCCACTAACCACCAAACCGCTTGTGCTGTAGCGATTTCCACTGTCCAACACCACCTTCGGTGTGCAGGGACACTGGAAGCTACATTTTTTTTTTTCCTCAGCGCTGTAGCTCATTGGGCTGCCCTAGAAGGCTCCGTGATAGCTGTATTGCTGTGTGTACGCCACTGTGGAAACCAACTGCTTTTTTCAAAGCACATATCCTCTTGTTCCTTTCTGCACAGCTATCTTTTTTGTTTGTCCACACTTTTTATTTAATTTGTGCATCAGTCCACTCCTATTGCTGCCTGCCATACCTGGCTTAGATTACTGCAGGGAGATAGTAATTGTAGGACAGTCCCTGTTTTTTTTTTTTTTTTTGTGGGAGATTAAGATTGGCATTTCTGCTACAGTGCCATCCCTGTGTGTGCCATCTCTCACTGAGTGGGCCATAGAAAGCCTATTTATTTTTTCCGTGATTTGTGTTCTAAATTCTACCTCAACACAAAAACACTACATCAATCAGTGGTAGAAAAATATTGGCCTCAGTCAGGGCTTGTGTGCCACTGCTGTGTGTGCTATCTCTTATTCAGTGGGCTATAGAAAGCCTATTTATTTTTTTATTTTTTTTCTTATTATTTGGTTTCTAAAGTCTCCCTGAAAAAAAAAAAATAAATAAAAAAACAGTGGGAGAGTAATATTGCCCTTTCAGCTTGTGTGCCAGTCTTGACTCCTGGGTGTGCCACCTCTCTCTCTAATTGTGGGCCATAGAAAGCCTTTTTTTTTTTTTTTTTTAAATATTATTGGGTTTCTAAAGTCTCCCTTAAAAAAAAAAAAATACATAAAAAAACAGTGGGAGAGTAATATTGCCCTTTCAGCTTGTGTGCCAGTCTTGACTCCTGGGTGTGCCACCTCTCTCTCTAATTGTGGGCCATAGAAAGCCTTTTTTTTTTTTTTTTTTAAATATTATTGGGTTTCTAAAGTCTCCCTTAAAAAACAAAAAATACATAAAAAAACAGTGGGAGAGTAATATTGCCCTTTCAGCTTGTGTGCCAGTCTTGACTCCTGGGTGTGCCACCTCTCTCTCTCATTCAGTGGGCCATAGAAAGGCTATTTATTTTTTTGGTTTTTTTAATATTATTTGGTTTCTAAAGTCTCCCTGAAAATAATAAAAAAAAAACTTAAAAAAACAGTGGGAGAGTAATATTGCCCTTTCAGCTTGTGTGCCAGTCTTGACTCCTGGGTGTGCCACCTCTCTCTCTCATTCAGTGGGCCATAGAAAGGCTATTTATTTTTTTGGTTTTTTTAATATTATTTGGCTTCTAAAGTCTCCCTGAAAAAAAAAAAATACATAAAAAAACAGTGGGAGAGTAATATTGCCCTTTCAGCTTGTGTGCCAGTCTTGACTCCTGGGTGTGCCACCTCTCTCTCATTCAGTGGGCCATAGAAAGCCTATTTATTTTTTTGGTTTTTTTAATATTATTTGGTTTCTAAAGTCTCCCTGAAAATAAAAAAAAAAAAACTTAAAAAAACAGTGGGAGAGTAATATTGCCCTTTCAGCTTGTGTGCCAGTCTTGACTCCTGGGTGTGCCACCTCTCTCATTCAGTGGGCCATAGAAAGCCTATTTATTTATTTTTTTAAATATTATTGGGTTTCTAAAGTCTCCCTTAAAAAACAAAAAATACATAAAAAAACAGTGGGAGAGTAATATTGCCCTTTCAGCTTGTGTGCCAGTCTTGACTCCTGGGTGTGCCACCTCTCTCATTCAGTGGGCCATAGAAAGCATTTTTTTTTTTTTCCTTGATTTGTGTTCTAAAATCTACCTCAACACAAAAACACTACATCAATCAGTGGGAGAAAAATATTGGCCTCAGTCAGGGCTTGTGTGCCACTGCTGTGTGTGCTATCTCTCATTCAGTGGGCTATAGAAAGCCTATTTATTTATTTATTTTTTTTCTTATTATTTGGTTTCTAAAGTCTCCCTGAAAAAAAAAAACAAAAAAAAAAAACAGTGGGAGAGTAATATTGCCCTTTCAGCTTGTGTGCCAGTCTTGACTCCTGGGTGTGCCACCTCTCTCATTCAGTGGGCCATAGAAAGTCTATTTATTTTTTTTTAAAAATATTATTGGGATTCTAAAGTCTCCCTTAAAAAACAAAAAATACATAAAAAAACAGTGGGAGAGTAATATTGCCCTTTCAGCTTGTGTGCCAGTCTTGACTCCTGGGTGTGCCACCTCTCTCATTCAGTGGGCCATAGAAAGCATTTTTTTTTTTTTCCTTGATTTGTGTTCTAAAATCTACCTCAACACAAAAACACTACATCAATCAGTGGGAGAAAAATATTGGCCTCAGTCAGGGCTTGTGTGCCACTGCTGTGTGTGCTATCTCTCATTCAGTGGGCTATAGAAAGCCTATTTATTTATTTATTTTTTTTCTTATTACTTGGTTTCTAAAGTCTCCCTGAAAAAAAAAAAAAAAAAAAAAACAGTGGGAGAGTAATATTGCCCTTTCAGCTTGTGTGCCAGTCTTGACTCCTGGGTGTGCCACCTCTCTCTCATTCAGTGGGCCATAGAAAGCCTATTTATTTTTTTGGTTTTTTTAATATTATTTGGTTTCTAAAGTCTCCCTGAAAATAAAAAAAAAAAAACTTAAAAAAACAGTGGGAGAGTAATATTGCCCTTTCAGCTTGTGTGCCAGTCTTGACTCCTGGGTGTGCCACCTCTCTCATTCAGTGGGCCATAGAAAGCCTATTTATTTTTTTTCTTAAAATATTATTGGGTTTCTAAAGTCTCCCTTAAAAAACAAAAAATACATAAAAAAACAGTGGGAGAGTAATATTGCCCTTTCAGCTTGTGTGCCAGTCTTGACTCCTGGGTGTGCCACCTCTCTCATTCAGTGGGCCATAGAAAGTCTATTTATTTTTTTTTTTAAATATTATTGGGATTCTAAAGTCTCCCTTAAAAAACAAAAAATACATAAAAAAACAGTGGGAGAGTAATATTGCCCTTTCAGCTTGTGTGCCAGTCTTGACTCCTGGGTGTGCCACCTCTCTCATTCAGTGGGCCATAGAAAGCATTTTTTTTTTTTTCCTTGATTTGTGTTCTAAAATCTACCTCAACACAAAAACACTACATCAATCAGTGGGAGAAAAATATTGGCCTCAGTCAGGGCTTGTGTGCCACTGCTGTGTGTGCTATCTCTCATTCAGTGGGCTATAGAAAGCCTATTTATTTATTTATTTTTTTTCTTATTATTTGGTTTCTAAAGTCTCCCTGAAAAAAAAAACAAAAAAAAAAAACAGTGGGAGAGTAATATTGCCCTTTCAGCTTGTGTGCCAGTCTTGACTCCTGGGTGTGCCACCTCTCTCTCATTCAGTGGGCCATAGAAAGCCTATTTATTTTTTTGGTTTTTTTAATATTATTTGGTTTCTAAAGTCTCCCTGAAAATAAAAAAAAAAAAACTTAAAAAAACAGTGGGAGAGTAATATTGCCCTTTCAGCTTGTGTGCCAGTCTTGACTCCTGGGTGTGCCACCTCTCTCTCTCATTCAGTGGGCCATAGAAAGGCTATTTATTTTTTTGGTTTTTTTAATATTATTTGGTTTCTAAAGTCTCCCTGAAAAAAAAAAAAAATAAATTAGGTGGGAGATTAATATTGACATTAGTGCTTGAGTGACAGTCCTGCGTGTGTGTCATCTCTGTGATTTTGTGCCACAGAAAACAGAGTGTGTAACATTGTGCCTGATTTTCCTTGTGGTCTCACCAACCTGTTAAGGGATATTGAAATCATACTGAAGTTATAGCTCACCGTGTAAGTTGTTTGACAGCAACAAATAAAGTTACTTTGGTTAAGATTTTAAAACAATGAGGAAGTCTGGTGCAAGAGGTCGTCGTGGGCGTTCATTGTCAGCTGGTAATGATGGTAGTGGTAGTGGAGCATCAGGTGGTCGTGGGGATAAAAATATTCCACCTAAGTCTGGAGCTGTGGAGCCAGTTTCGTCGTCAGGCTACACAAGGCCTCGAACGCTCTCTTTTCTGGGAGTAGGAAAACCGCTTTTAAAGGCGGAGCAGCAACAGCAAGTTTTGGCTTACATTGCAGACTCAGCCTCTAGCTCTTTTGCCTCCTCTTCCGAAACTGGTAAATGTAAAAGCAGCGCGTCGCTTGTGGATGTTCACGGTCAGGGACAAGTCGCTTCCTTGTCCTCCTCAGCAAAAACTACAACAAGAGAGAAGGATGCAGCAGGCGACACAACGGGTCACTCCATGGAGCTCTTTACACATACCGTCCCTGGCTTAGAAAGTGAAACATTTAACAGGCCATGCCCATTACAAGTATATTCTGACATGGAGTGCACTGATGCACAGCCACAGCCAGAGTACTATGCTGCTCCTTTGACTCAGACCACCACATTGCCCTCTCAGGGTACAGATCCACAATCAGACCCTGATGAGACTATGTTGCCCCGCCACGAACGCTATACCACCGACCGACACAGTGACACAGACGAAGTTGCACACGAGCTCGAAGAGGAGGTAATAGATGACCCAGTTATTGACCCCGATTGGCAGCCATTGGGGGAACAGGGTGCAGGCGGCAGTAGTTCAGAAGCGGAGGTGGAGGAGGGGCCGCAGCAGGCATCAACATCGCAACAGGTTCCATCTGCCGGGCCCGTATCTGGCCCAAAACGCGTGTCAAAGCCAAAACCTGTTGGAGGACAGCGTGGCCATCCGGTTAAAGCTCAGTCTGCAATCCCTGAAAAGGGATTCGAGTCTAGGAAGAGTGCAGTCTGGCATTTTTTTAAACAACATCCAACTGATCAGCGCAAAGTCATCTGTCAAAAATGTTCAACTAGCTTAAGCAGAGGTCAGAATCTGAAAAGTCTAAATACTAGTTGCATGCATAGACACTTAACCACCATGCATTTTCAAGCCTGGACTAACTACCAAACGTCCCTTAAGGTTGTAGCACCCTCGGCCAATGAAGCTAGTCAGCAACGCAACATCCCTTCCGTCACTGTAAGGCCACCATTTTCCGCACCACCGGCAGTATCTGTGCAGGTTTCTTTGCCAGCCAAAAGCAGTCAGGGTCAGGGAACCACCAGTTTTGTAGGAGGAAATATTGCATCTAGGGCACCGGCGGAAACAATACCGTCTCCAACCGTCTCTCAGTCTGCCATGTACACCGGCACACCCGAAAGTTCCACGATCTCCAGCTCTCCAGTCCAGCTCACCCTACATGAGACTCTGGTTAGAAAAAGGAAGTACTTATCCTCGCATCCGCGTACACAGGGTTTTAACGCCCACATAGCTAGACTAATCTCGTTAGAGATGATGCCCTACCGGTTAGTTGAAAGCGAAGCTTTCAAAGCCCTGATGGAGTACGCTGAACCACGATACGAGCTACCCAGTCGACACTTTTTTTCCAGAAAAGCCATCCCAGCCCTGCACCAGCATGTTAAACAGCGCATCGTCCATGCACTCAGGCAATCTGTGAGTACAAAGGTGCACCTGACTACAGATGCATGGACCAGTAGGCATGGCCAGGGACGTTATGTGTCCATCACGGCACACTGGGTGAATGTGGTGGATGCAGGGTCCACAGGCGACATCAATTTAGGGACAGTTGTGCCTAGCCCACGGTCTAGGAAACAGTTGGCTGTAGGCGTTCGCACCCCCTCCTCCTCCTCCTCCTCCTCCTCGTCCTCCTGCAGAAGCTACAGCTCTTCCACAGAACGCAGTCTGCCAACCACTCCATCGGCAGATGACACTGTTGCACACCAGTTGTCCCATTATGGGCCAGCTACTGCCAAGCGTCAGCAGGCTGTATTGGCTATGAAGTGTTTGGGCGACAACAGACACACCGCGGAAGTTCTATCCCAGTTCTTGCAACAAGAAACACAGTCGTGGCTGGGCACAGTAGATCTTGAGGCAGGCAAGGTAGTGAGTGATAACGGAAGGAATTTCATGGCTGCCATCTTCCTTTCCCAACTGAAACACATTCCTTGCCTGGCTCACACCTTAAACCTGGTGGTGCAGTGCTTATTGAAAACTTATCCTGGGTTCTCCGACCTGCTCCTCAAAGTGCGTGCACTTTGCTCACATATCCGACGTTCGCCTGTACACGCCAGCCGTATGCAGACCTATCAGCGGTCTTTGAACCTTCCCCAGCATCGCCTAATCATAGACGTTGCAACAAGGTGGAACTCAACACTGCACATGCTTCAGAGACTGTGCGAACAGAGGCGTGCTGTTATTTATTTGTGGGAGGATACACGGGCAGGCAGTAGGATGGCAGACATGGAGTTGTCAGGTGTGCAGTGGTCTAAGATACAAGACATGTGTCAAGTCCTTCAGTGTTTTGAGGAATGCACACGGCTGGTTAGTGCAGACAACGCCGTAATAAGCATGAGCATCCCCCTAATGCGTCTGCTGATGCAAAGTTTGACGCACATAAAGGAGCAGGCGTCTGCACCAGAGGAAGAGGAAAGCCTTGATGACAGTCAGCCATTGTCTGGTCAGGGCAGTGTACAGGACGAGGTAGCGGGCGAAGAGGAGGTGGAGGACGAGGAGGATGATGGGGATGAGTATATTTTTAATGCCGAACCTTTCCCGGGGGCACAGGAAATTGGTTGCGTGTCACGGCCGGGTTCTGGTTTTTTGAGGGACACAAGTGACGTAGATTTGCCTGCAACTGCCCCTCAACCAATCACAACCGGAGATTTGACAACTGGAACTTTGGCCCACATGGCGGATTATGCCTTACGTATCCTAAAAAGGGACACACGCATTACGAAAATGATGAACGATGACGATTACTGGTTGGCCTGCCTCCTTGATCCACGCTATAAAGGCAAATTGCAAAATATTATGCCACATGAGAACTTGGAACTAATATTAGCAACCAAACAATCAACTCTTGTTGACCGTTTGCTTCAGGCATTCCCAGCACACAGCGCACGTGATCGTTCTCACACGAGCTCCAGGGGGCAGCAGACTAGGAGTGTTAGGGGTGCACACATCAGAAGTGGCGTTGGACAGAGGGGTTTTCTGACCAGGTTGTGGAGTGATTTTGCTATGACCGCAGACAGGACAGGTACTGCTGCATCAATTGAAAGTGACAGGAGACAACATTTGTCCAGTATGGTTACTAACTATTTTTCATCCCTTATCGATGTTCTCCCTCAACCGTCATTCCCATTTGATTACTGGGCATCAAAATTAGACACCTGGCCAGAATTGGCAGAATATGCATTGCAGGAGCTTGCTTGCCCGGCAGCTAGTGTCCTATCAGAAAGAGTATTCAGTGCTGCAGGTTCAATATTAACCGAAAAAAGGACTCGGCTGGCTACCCAAAATGTTGATGATCTAACATTCATTAAAATGAACCACAACTGGATTTCGAAATCTTTTGCCCCACCTTGCCCGGCCGACACCTAGCTTTCCTATGAAAAGCTCTTGCCTGTGGACTACTGTGAATTACTTTTCTAATGTCTAATTTGCTGCAGCTGATTGTCCAGCATACGACATGTTTACACCTCCCTAAATGGCAAAACTCCCCACACGGGGCCGTGGTATCGCGACTTGGCGCAAGCACCCGTGAGACTGCTGTTTGTCTGAAGAGGTGGGTGTGCTCGCTTTTGGTTGACGGCATTGCTACTGGGTCCCTCATAGTACAATGTAGTGTCTCTGGCGGTGGTGGTGCGCACCCAACGTCAGACACACCGTTGTAACATGAGGGGCCCTGGGGCGGTCCCGCCGGCCTCAAGAGAGTTCCCCCCTACCCCAGCTCAAAATGTGCTCTACCACGTGAAAAATTATGTCGCACAGCTCCACCAATCTTTAGTCTATTCGCTGACATCATTCAATGTCTGGCACTGACAATACAAATTTGTAGACATCTATGATGCAACTTAAAGTAGTCTGTGTCTGTGTCCTATATTGGCACCATTAAATAGTTACTGCCAAATTACTATGTCAGAAACTCAGTAGATGAGCCCACCCCTGTACCTAAGTATGCCACCTTTTTTTTTGTTTTGGTTGTTTTGCGAGACATTAACATCTATTTATATTTTGGGAGTACTGGGACAGACACTCCTTGCACTACTCCTCCACTCACCACCAAGCTGCCTGTGTATCCATGTAACCGCTGTAAAGCTGCCATGAGCCTATTGTTTGTTATTTTAGGCCTTTGATAGCCTGTCTGCGGTCCCTACTTTAAATACTCCTCCACTGACCACCAAGCTGCCTGCCCGTGTATCCATGTAACCGCTGTAAAACTGCCATGAGCCTATTGTTTGTTATTTTAGGCCTTTGATAGCCTGTCTGCGGTCCCTACTTTAAATACTCCTCCACTCACCACCAAGCTGCCTGTGTATCCATGTAACCGCTGTAAAGCTGCCATGAGCCTATTGTTTGTTATTTTAGGCCTTTGATAGCCTGTCTGCGGTCCCTACTTTAAATACTCCTCCACTCACCACCAAGCTGCCTGTGTATCCATGTAACCGCTGTAAAGCTGCCATGAGCCTATTGTTTGTTATTTTAGGCCTTTGATAGCCTGTCTGCGGTCCCTACTTTAAATACTCCTCCACTGACCACCAAGCTGCCTGCCCGTGTATCCATGTAACCGCTGTAAAACTGCCATGAGCCTATTGTTTGTTATTTTAGGCCTTTGATAGCCTGTCTGCGGTCCCTACTTTAAATACTCCTCCACTCACCACCAAGCTGCCTGTGTATCCATGTAACCGCTGTAAAGCTGCCATGAGCCTATTGTTTGTTATTTTAGGCCTTTGATAGCCTGTCTGCGGTCCCTACTTTAAATACTCCTCCACTCACCACCAAGCTGCCTGTGTATCCATGTAACCGCTGTAAAGCTGCCATGAGCCTATTGTTTGTTATTTTAGGCCTTTGATAGCCTGTCTGCGGTCCCTACTTTAAATACTCCTCCACTGACCACCAAGCTGCCTGCCCGTGTATCCATGTAACCGCTGTAAAACTGCCATGAGCCTATTGTTTGTTATTTTAGGCCTTTGATAGCCTGTCTGCGGTCCCTACTTTAAATACTCCTCCACTCACCACCAAGCTGCCTGTGTATCCATGTAACCGCTGTAAAGCTGCCATGAGCCTATTGTTTGTTATTTTAGGCCTTTGATAGCCTGTCTGCGGTCCCTACTTTAAATACTCCTCCACTCACCACCAAGCTGCCTGTGTATCCATGTAACCGCTGTAAAGCTGCCATGAGCCTATTGTTTGTTATTTTAGGCCTTTGATAGCCTGTCTACGGTCCCTACTTTAAATACTCCTCCACTCACCACCAAGCTGCCTGTGTATCCATGTAACCGCTGTAAAGCTGCCATGAGCCTATTGTTTGTTATTTTAGGCCTTTGATAGCCTGTCTGCGGTCCCTACTTTAAATACTCCTCCACTGACCACCAAGCTGCCTGCCCGTGTATCCATGTAACCGCTGTAAAACTGCCATGAGCCTATTGTTTGTTATTTTAGGCCTTTGATAGCCTGTCTGCGGTCCCTACTTTAAATACTCCTCCACTCACCACCAAGCTGCCTGTGTATCCATGTAACCGCTGTAAAGCTGCCATGAGCCTATTGTTTGTTATTTTAGGCCTTTGATAGCCTGTCTGCGGTCCCTACTTTAAATACTCCTCCACTGACCACCAAGCTGCCTGCCCGTGTATCCATGTAACCGCTGTAAAACTGCCATGAGCCTATTGTTTGTTATTTTAGGCCTTTGATAGCCTGTCTGCGGTCCCTACTTTAAATACTCCTCCACTCACCACCAAGCTGCCTGTGTATCCATGTAACCGCTGTAAAGCTGCCATGAGCCTATTGTTTGTTATTTTAGGCCTTTGATAGCCTGTCTGCGGTCCCTACTTTAAATACTCCTCCACTCACCACCAAGCTGCCTGTGTATCCATGTAACCGCTGTAAAGCTGCCATGAGCCTATTGTTTGTTATTTTAGGCCTTTGATAGCCTGTCTGCGGTCCCTACTTTAAATACTCCTCCACTGACCACCAAGCTGCCTGCCCGTGTATCCATGTAACCGCTGTAAAACTGCCATAAGCCTATTGTTTGTTATTTTAGGCCTTTGATAGCCTGTCTGCGGTCCCTACTTTAAATACTCCTCCACTCACCACCAAGCTGCCCGTGTATCCATGTAACCGCTGTAAAACTGCCATGAGCCTATTGTTTGTTATTTTAGGCCTTTGATAGCCTGTCTGCGGTCCCTACTTTAAATACTCCTCCACTCACCACCAAGCTGCCCGTGTATCCATGTAACCGCTGTAAAACTGCCATGAGCCTATTGTTTGTTATTTTAGGCCTTCGAAGCCTGTCTGCGGTCCCTCCTTCCACTAGGCCTCCACTGACCAGACCACTGCTGCCCGTGTACCCCTGGAACCAATTTTAAAGTGCCTACAGCCAGCCCATTTTATTGTGTTAGGCCTTCGAAGCCTGTCTGCGGTCCCTCCTTCCACTAGGCCTCCACTGACCAGACCACTGCTGCCCGTGTACCCCTGGAACCAATTTTAAAGTGCCTACAGCCAGCCCATTTTATTGTGTTAGGCCTTCGAAGCCTGTCTGCGGTCCCTCCTTCCACTAGGCCTCCACTCACCTGACCACTGCTGCCCGTGTACCCCTGGAACCAATAATAAAGTGCCTACAGCCAGCCCATTTTATTATGTTAGGCCTTTGAAGCCTGTCTGCGGTCCCTCCTTCCACTAGGCCTCCACTGACCAGACCACTGCTGCCCGTGTACCCCTGGAACCAATAATAAAGTGCCTACCGCCAGCCCATTTTATTATGTTAGGCCTTCGAAGCCTGTCTAAGGTCCCTCCTTCCACTAGGCCTCCACTCACCTGACCACTGCTGCCCGTGTACCCCTGGAACCAATAATAAAGTGCCTAGAGCCTATTTTTTTATTTAATTTAATATTAATAAAGCCAGGATGAACTACGATATACCACGCTATGAGCTACCCAGTTGACAATTCTTTTGCGAGAAAAGCCATCCCACCCCTCCACCTGCATGTTAAAGACCGCATTGTCCTTGCATTCTGTCAATTTGTCAGTCCAAAGGTATACCTGACAACAGACACATGGACCTGTAGGCCTGGCCACGGAAGGTTACGTGTCCTTTGTGGCTAAATGGGTTAATGTATTGGATGCATGGTCCACACAGGGGACAGCCTGCAAAGTCTGTCTGCAGTCCCTAATTCAAGTTGTCCTCAACTGAATAAAGCTGAGCTTCTACCTTCTGGCTCTGATTAACTGCTGTTTTTAAAAAAATTGGCTGTTCCGTCCTTCTAAAGGTGTCTGCCCCTGCCTGGTGTTGTCCTCAACTGAATAAAGCTGAGCTTCAACCTTCAGTTCCAAACATACAACAGAAAACTGGTACAATACAAAAAGTGGCCTCCAGCTACAAAAACTTTCTCCTACAAGTAGTTAACTGACAGTTTTTTTCCAGTGAAAACACAGATATGGCATCCAACGAGTGTTGTCCTGTCTCGTATTCTTTATATTATTGCCAAGAAGCTGCAACTGAATAAAGCTGAGCTTCAACCTTCAGTTCCAAATTACCATTTTTAAAAAAGCAATTGGCTGTTCCGGCCTACTAAAGGTGTCTGTCTGCCCCTGCCTGGTGTTGTCCTCAACTGAATAAAGCTGAGCTTCAACCTTCTGTTCCAAATTACCATTTTTAAAAATGCAATTGGCTGTTCCGGCCTACTAAAGGTGTCTGTCTGCCCCTGCCTGGTGTTGTCCTCAACTGAATAAAGCTGAGCTTCTACCTTCTGCCTCTTACTAACTGCTGTTTTTTTTAAAAATTGGCTGTTCCGGCCTACTAAAGGTGTCTGTCTGCCCCTGCCTGGTGTTGTCCTCAACTGAATAAAGCTGAGCTTCAACCTTCTGTTCCAAATTACCATTTTTAAAAATGCAATTGGCTGTTCCGGCCTACTAAAGGTGTCTGTCTGCCCCTGCCTGGTGTTGTCCTCAACTGAATAAAGCTGAGCCTCAACCTTCTGTTCCAAATTACCATTTTTAAAAATGCAATTGGCTGTTCCGGCCTACTAAAGGTGAATGTCTGCCCCTGCCTGGTGTTGTCCTCAACTGAATAAAGCTGAGCTTCAACCTTCAGTTCCAAATTACCATTTTTAAAAATGCAATTGGCTGTTCCGGCCTACTAAAGGTGTCTGTCTGCCCCTGCCTGGTGTTGTCCTCAACTGAATAAAGCTGAGCTTCAACCTTCAGTTCCAAATTACCATTTTTAAAAATGCAATTGGCTGTTCCGGCCTACTAAAGGTGTCTGTCTGCCCCTGCCTGGTGTTGTCCTCAACTGAACAAAGCTGAGCTTCCACATTCTGGCTTTCGCCCTATACTATCAGATATTAAACTGCATTTGGCCTACTAGTGTGGTTATGCCCTTGAAACAGTGTCTGCTGCTCTTGGGTTTGCTACTCCACTGAACAAAGCAATGCCGCCTGTTTAGTCCTGTTACCAATTTTGAACTGCATTTAGCCTACTTTATTCTTTGGCCCTATATCTGTTTCCTCCTCATCCTGCCCATTGCCCAGCCACTGCTAGATGAGTCTGCTGGTACATTGACCTAGACCACTACATTCCCCTTATACTCTACACAGCCAGAATCTGACCCTGCTGAAAGTAAGGTTCCCCTTCCCGCATGTTATACCACCTTACACAGGGACAGAGAGGAAGGTGCAGATGAAAGTGCAGGTTCCTTCATCAGGTGGGGGGGCATACTCGTTGGCGACGTCACTGGCACAGGGCCCCTCAGAGTACGCAAAAGTGTCGCTGCTGGTGGGAGGCGCCCCCGCCATGCAAACACACATCGCTGTACTTTGAGGGGCCCTGTGCCAGTGCCAATGCGAACGAGTGGGCCCCCCCTGCTTGCTCAGGATCACAGCACTTGCAACGTTGAAATACTTACCTTTCCCTGCAACACCGCCGTGACGTAGTCCGCATTTCCTGGGCCCACGAAAAACTTGAGCCGGCCCTACTCCCCCCACAACTTTTGCCAAATGACCCCCAATTCCCTATGCCCAACTATTATTATAAAGTTAATTAAGATTGACAAGCTTCAGAAACAAGAATGGATGTTTTTGGCATTAAAATGGGCACTGTAGGTGTTTTCCTGGCCTCCACTCACTGCCGACTATGCTTCCCCATTGACTTGCATTGGGTTTCGTGTTTCGGTCGATCCCCGACTTTTAGCGATAATCGGCCGACTGCACTCGACTCGACTCTGGACAAAATCGGGTTTCACAAAACCCGACTCGATCTTAAAAAAATGAAAGTCGCTCAACTCTAGTGGCTGGTGGTACTGGAGACTTGTGTGTTCTTTTCTGCCTCAGCTCACCTGCTTCCATCAGTTTTGGGAGTTCCCTATTTAGCCTTGCTCTCCAGTCACTTCCTTGCCGGTCATCATTGTAACCTTAGTCTTTCAGTTGCATGTTCCTGCTACCAGTCTGCTGATCAGCTAAGTGGACTCTTGTCCTTTTTGTTTTGTATTTTTTGTCCAGTTTACAGTTTGTCATTTCCTGTTACTGGAAGCTCTTGTGGACTGAAATTGCCACTCCTGTGTCATGAGTTGACACAGGAGTCTTAAAGTAATTTCAGGATGGGTTTTTGAAAGGGTTTTTCAGCTGACCGTGAAGTCCTCTTTTGTATCCTTCCTCTATCTAGTAAGTGGACCTCGCTTTGCTAAATCTACCTTCATACTGTGTATGTCTTTTCCTCTGAACTCACCGTTAATATATGTGGGGGCTACTATCATCTTTGGGGATTTTCACTAGAGGTAAGCCAGGTCTGTTCCTTCCTCTTCCAGGCGTAGTTAGTTCTCCGGCTGGCGCATGGCATCTAGGCAGCCGTAGGAATGCTTCCTGGCTACTGTTAGTTGTGTGGTAGATTTAGGTCACGGTCAGCTTGAGTTTCCATCACCCGAGGGCTAGTCTGTTATTTTGTGTTTCTGATGTTCCCATGCCATTGGGGAATCATGACACATTAGGTACCGAGATGACCCCTTGTGAAACCATATGTGCGGTTGGCCCTGGGTTCCTCCTAATGCAGGACAATGCCAAACCTCATGTGGCTGGAGTGTGTCAAGGCTGGAGTGTGTCAGCACAGTGACACCATCTGCAGCAAGTTGACGCTGCAGCTCTCTGGAGGTGGGCTGAGGATTGTCCTTGACTGATCTCACCATTCTTCTTCTCTGTCTTTCTGCTGTTTTTCTTGGCCTGCCACTTCTGGCCTTAACAAGAACTGTACCTGTGTTCTTCCATTTCCTTACTATGTTCCTCACAGTGGAAATTGACAGGTTAAATCTCTTAGACAGCTTTTTGTATCCTTCCCCTGAACAACTATGTTGAATAATCTTTGTTTTCAGATAATTTGACAGTTGTTTTGAGGAGCCCATGATGCCACTCTTCAGAGGAGATTCAAACAGGAGAACAACTTGCAAGTGGCCACTTTAAGTAGCTTTTCTCATGATTGCATACACCTGGCTATGAAGTTCAAAGCTCAATGAGGTTACAAAACCAAAAAAAGTGCTTTAGTAAGTCAGTAAAAAGTAGGTAGGAGTATTTAAAACAAGAAAATGATAAGGGTGCCCATACTTATGCACCTGTCAAATTTAGTTTGAATGCAGATTGCACATTTTCTGTTAGTACAATAAACCTCATTTCAAGGCAGAAACATTACTGTGTCCAACAGTTATTAGATATATGAAACTGAAATAGCTGTTGCAAAAAAAGCAATTTTTATAAAACATTAAGCTTAAGATTAATAGGGGTGCCCAAACTTTTTCATATGACTGTATATAACATGCTAGCAGGTGTGTAGCGGTGCCTCCACAGTGATGAGTGAAGCAAAGGTATGCACTTTGTATTGGTCACTATATGGTGCAGATGTCTCTCTGTGCTGTGGGTAGCACATCTTAGCAATTTTGCTAGCCAGGTGTGAAGGCACAGCTAGCTGGCATGGGTCCCTCGAGAGGGAGTCAACCGTCTCTCTGCTCACAAGCTCGTTCCCTGCCAAGTGTGTCATCTTCCTGCTCACACCGCTACTTAAGTCGGACCCGCCCCCACCAGTCAGGTCGCCAAAGCCAAGTGCCAAAGCCAAGTAGGACAGCATTAAATCCTAGCTCTGCAGGGTTTGAGGAGATGCACCTGTCTAGTTTTGTCTTGAACCAGGAAATAGGATCACTTGGAGCTCAGTCTGTTGTAAGAGAACAGAGAAGTGTGTGGATTCTCCTGGGAGCTACAGAGTGATGTTCATTGCTGACTAAACTGAGCCAGGAGAAGTCCCAGGATTGATGCACAGGTGAGAGATTGTGGTCTGTGTCAAGGAGGAGAGGTGATGAGACCTCTTGGTGCTGTGAGACAGGTGGACATTTATCTGAACGGGTGAGTTCACATGTGCCTGTATATGGACTGTTTATTTTCATCCTTTATGCTGGGGAAAGCCAGTTTATTTTCCATTCTGCTGGAATTTTATGCTCTTCAATAAACCTTCCTGTTTGACTATGGAACTATGTGCCTGTGTGAAAACCACCAGCTGCCTAAAAGCGGGTAAATCCCTTCAATATATATATATATATATATATATATATATATATATATATATATATATATATATATATACAGTATATGGAAATCAGTGCGTACACACAATTAAAAAAAGCAATTAAACAGGAGTAAAGATAAAAGATAAAATAAATATGTGCATGTAGACAATAGTGAAAAAGACCCTTAATACATGTGGTGAAGTTACAAAGAGATAAAGACCAGGTTTCTGCTCACATTACAGCTGATCAATGTGGACTTCCACCGAATGACTCTTTGTGACCAGCTTTTTGTCAAGAGACCTTTTTTAACAAGTAGGGATTGTCATAAGAGGAGAACCTCTTTAGTTAAGATATTAAAAGACCACAACTGTTAACATGATTATACCAGTGGTATCGATTGTTTCCTTGGGGCCAGCATTGGGTCTGAAGCAACAGTGCTATGAAAAATCTGTAATGGTGGTAGAGGTCTTTGTCAGAGAGGACCTGTATACGTTGTTCTGCTAGACTTCAGGCATTCTCTATGGTAGTGGGCATTTCAGATCAATAAATTAATAGTTTATTCTGAAATATGATGTTTCATAAGCCTTTCTTATTATCCCTAAACATTTATTGCTTTCCATAAATTATCTAACATGACAAATAAGTAGACCTAAGAGCTTTAAGCCTATGGCTTTGAGTAATATCTCCTTCCAACTCCCGAAAGGCTTCAAGCCACAAGTTTCTTAAGAACGAGACAAAAGATTGTGCTAAAAACCACTCGGTCTGAATACTGAAATATGTGTTTTTTATTATTTCCTTCTTAATTTGAGAAAATATATGACATTTGCATTCACAGTAATAGAAGAATGAGAGCTTCATTAATAAACAGATGGATTATTAAAATTTTTGCTTAGAATTCATTAAGTAGTCATTTTCCTCATTAAAGATGATTCAGTGTCATCAATTTATATCCTAGTGAGATTGATGCTGGGAAATATAGGCTGAAAAACTATGTGGGATTGTGCAAATGTATTTATCCAGTATGAACGATTTCTAACATCCAAAGTCATTAATATATAGAATAATGGGAGGACATCGTAAGCAATTAATTGTGTGGAACGGGAAAAAGTGAGAGAGTCTATCATATTAGTCATTTACTATCTTCTTTTCCTTCAGTAGTCAGGTGCATAGCAGATTATAAAATAAGTGCATCTCTATCAAAATTCGTAATGCTCAATATTAACCTGATATAGTGGATAGAACAAGCTTTATACCTTATACCGTGTAAAAAAGAGGAAGATCAACTATGAAGAAATATATGGTCTTAATATATGGTATTAACTACACAGTACATAGTTAAGACTTGTGCTGAAGGAAAATAACTAAGCAGTGGTCCCCATCATGGTGCTGGGTTTTGCAATTCACAACATGTCCGAATAATGTTTTCAAGATATTGATGACATTCTCAGGATAGGTCATTAATATCAGATTGGTGAAGGTTTGACACCCAGCATCCCAACCAATCTGAGAGTTATGGGCTCACCTGGTGATGTGCATTCTCTAAGTCAGTGTTCCCCAACTCCGGTCCTCAAGAGCCACCAACAGGTCATGTTTTCAGGATTTCCTTAGTATTGCACAGGTGATGCAATTATCACCTGTGTACTACTAAGGAAACCCTGAAAACATGACCAGTTGGTGGCTCTTGAGGACCGGAGTTGGGGAACACTGCTCTAAGTCATAGATTTGGGTGAGTAGGAAGGACCAGAAGCAACCAGGGTCAGACTGGGCTACTGGAGAACCAGAGGATTCTCCTGTGGGCCCAGGCCCTGACATCTGCTGGCATACAGGGCCAGTAGCTGCCTAGAGCCCCTGCTGCTCCAGGGGCCCCCAGCCAGTGGGGTGTCGCTAATAGCAGCAGCTTGTGACAGGAAGCCTTAAAGGGCCACTGTCACCGCCTCCAGCCGTTATAAACTAAAAGAGCCACCTTGTGCAGCAGTAATGCTGCATTCTAACAAGGTGGCTCTTTTAGTATTTGGTGCATGTATTCTCAAAATAAAGCTTTTTATAACTTCTCCAAAATACCTGTCTTTCGCCAGGGAGGCAGGTCCTCACCCCCCTGCTTGAAACGCCACACTGCCGTCACTCAAATCTTCAGGGGCCGCCGGGCGCCGCCCCCATCGCGCTGTTTTCGCATGAAATCCGGCGCCTGCGCTGTGTAGTAGTATCTGGTGCAGGCGCAGTGAGCTCTGGCTGTCTGACGTCACAGCCAGGCTTGCAGACTGCGCCTGTGTGGCCAGTGCGGCCACCCACCTTGTGAATCCCAGCCCCGCAGTGTGTTATGCATTATGCAGAGTGCGGGGCTGGGATTTACAAGCAGGGCGGCCGCACAGGCGCAGTCTGCAAGCCTGGCTGTGACGTCAGACGGCCAGAGCTCACTGCGCCTGCACCAGACAGTACTACACAGCGCAGGCGCCGGATTTCATGCGAAAACAGCGCGATGGGGGCGGCGCCCGGCGGCCCCTGAAGATTTGAGTGACGGCAGTGTGGCGTTTCAAGCAGGGGGGTGAGGACCTGCCTCCCTGGCGAAAGACAGGTATTTTGGAGAAGTTTTAAAAAGCTTTATTTTGGGAATACATGCACCAAAAACTAAAAGAGCCACCTTGTTATAATGCAGCATTACTGCTGCACAAGGTGGCTCTTTAATTTATAACGGCTGGAGGGGATGACAGTGGCCCTTTAAGCCTGTTCCCGCTGCTAAAGTGAAATGAATATTCACACTTCATATACAACAAATTGGAGGGCACCACCACAAAATATATCTATCACAAAATCTGGGATCTACCAAAGCATGAAAAACCACTGACATATACACATAGAAAAAGACATAATATAACGGACATCACCAGAACAATAGTTCAATACAAAATATAATTTTATTAGAGTATGCAGAACATTCCAAACATTAAAAACATTTAAAATACAAAACATTGCCCACAGAAACAGGGAAAAGAAACCACCCCACAGAACCAAGACATGGCATTTTGGCACCTGATAGGCGAGCAACAACAATATTGCCTTTCTCAATGAAGAGATGATAAAGCACAAAACATATTATATAAATCGTGCAATAAAATACACTTATCACAAATAACCGATTAGAGTGCTTATATACATTTTTCTATGTGAATATTCACACTTTCCCAAGCCTCCATGGGCATGGAGAGGAAACAACTGAAATTATATCTTATATTCTAGGTTCTGATGGTCCCAGAACTGATGGTCCCATCCCCATTTATAAGGCAATAAATCCCACTTATTAAACCTGACAGGGCACACCTGTGAAGTGAAAACCATTCCCGGTGACTACCTCTTGAAGCTCATCAAGAGAATGCCAAGAGTGTACAAAGCAGTCATCAAACCAAAAGGTGGCTACTTTGAAAAACCTAGAATATAAGACATAATTTCAGTTGTTTAACACTTTTTTGTTAAGTATATAATTCCACATGTGTTAATTCATAGTTTTGATGCCTTCAGTGTGAATGTACAATTTTCATAGTCATGAAAATACAGAAAAATCTATAAATGAGAAGCGTCCATGCAACAAGTTATGCAAGATACAGCTCTGGCAAAAATTAAGAAATAATCACATCAAAACCCTGTCATGGGCAGCCCAATCTCCAGACCTGAACCCCATTGAAAACCTCTGGAATGTAGTCAAGAGGATGATGGATAGTCACAAGCCATCAAACAAAGATCTGCTTAAATTTTTGCGCCAGAAGCAGTGTGAAAGACAGGTGGAAAGCATGCCAAGACGCATGAAAGCTGTGATCAAACATCATGGTTATTCCACAAAATATTGATTTCTGAACTCTTCCTGAGTTAAAACATTAGTATTGTTATTCTAAATGATTATGAACTTGTTTTCTTTGCATTATTTGAGGTCTGAAAGCACTGAATTTTGAGACTTTTGAGACCTGGTGTGCTGGATTGTTGGATTGTTTTGCTGAAATTGGAACTGTTAGCATGTACTGTATGCATAGGATTAAATGAGTTTTTTAGTTTTAAATTTTAACAGCCCAGCAGCTTGATAGATTTAAAAATCACAAAATTGTCCATTCACTGCTTGAGAATGTTTTATTCAATTCTTTTTCCCACGATAAAAAGGGAGTCGACTTTATAAAAACATTTTTCCCGTCTATTCAGTTATTTCTGTTGGCCTAATTCCTTTGTAGTCTTCAATGTTTGTCAGTCTAAAGCAGTGATGGCGAACCTATGACACGCGTGTCAGTGCTGACACGCGTAGTCATTTTCAGTGACACGCCGGCCGCCGGCCGCGGCCCCATAGAAATTGCTTCTTTCCCAGGGTCTGAAGGAGAGGAAACGCTCCTTCAGGCCCTGGGAACCATATTAATATGTAAAATAAAGAATTAAAATAAAAAATATTGCTATACTCACCTCTCCGACGCAGCCTAGAAAATTACGTTCCGGCGTTGTGATTGGTTGCGTCGCCCATGTGACCGCACGCAACCAATCACAACGCCGGAACGTAATTTTAAAATCCTGAAGGACCTAAAATTACGTCACGGCTTGCTGTGATTGGTCGCGTCTCGGTCACATGGGCGGCACGCAACCAATCACAAGCCGGGACTTCAAGTAAGGAAGGAAAACCGCGATTTTTAAGCAAACAACGCTGCCGGTTCCCTCGCGGACGTCCAGGCTGCGTCGGAGAGGTGAGTATAGCAATATTTTTTATTTTAATTCTTTATTTTACACACATTAATGTTGTTTCGATACCGATACCCGATACCACAAAAGTATCGGATCTCGGTATCGGAATTCCGATACAGCAAATATCGGCCGATACCCGATACTTGCGGTATCGGAATGCTAAACAATGGCATCCGATCCGATTTTTTATCGGATCGGATGCCATGCAGGAGGTCTGTGGGTCCAAACAACAGAGCTCCGGTGCAGAGCGTCTAGGCCTGGGACTTCCGGTAGGCCAGGCGCAGCTCCCGGAAGTCCCAGGCCTCTGCGTCGGATCTGTGTTGTTTGGGCGACATTGCGCTGCTCCCTGCTGCGCCGACCAGAAGTCCCAGGCTGCACCGACCAGAAGTCCCAGGCTGCACTTCTGAGGCCTGAGGAGATAGCTGTCTGGAGGCCCTGTGATAGCTGTCTGGAGGCCCTGTGATAGCTGTCTGGAGGCCCTGTGATAGCTGTCTGGACTCAGGCCCTGTGATAGCTGTCTGGACTCAGGCCCTGTGATAGCTGTCTGGACTCAGGCCCTGTGATAGCTGTCTGGACTCAGGCCCTGTGATTGCTGTCTGGACTCAGGCCCTGTGATAGCTGTCTGGACTCAGGCCCTGTGATAGCTGTCTGGACTCAGGCCCTGTGATTGCTGTCTGGACTCAGGCCCTGTGATTGCTGTCTGGACTCAGGCCCTGTGATTGCTGTCTGGACTCAGGCCCTGCGATAGCTGTCTGGACTCAGGCCCTGCGATAGCTGTCTGGACTCAGGCCCTGTGATTGCTGTCTGGACTCAGGCCCTGTGATAGCTGTCTGGACTCAGGCCCTGTGATTGCTGTCTGGACTCAGGCCCTGTGATTGCTGTCTGGACTCAGGCCCTGTGATTGCTGTCTGGACTCAGGCCCTGTGATTGCTGTCTGGACTCAGGCCCTGTGATTGCTGTCTGGACTCAGGCCCTGTGATAGCTGTCTGGACTCAGGCCCTGTGATAGCTGTCTGGACTCAGGCCCTGTGATTGCTGTCTGGACTCAGGCCCTGTGATTGCTGTCTGGACTCAGGCCCTGTGATTGCTGTCTGGACTCAGGCCCTGTGATAGCTGTCTGGACTCAGGCCCTGTGATAGCTGTCTGGACTCAGGCCCTGTGATAGCTGTCTGGACTCAGGCCCTGTGATTGCTGTCTGGACTCAGGCCCTGTGATTGCTGTCTGGACTCAGGCCCTGTGATTGCTGTCTGGACTCAGGCCCTGTGATTGCTGTCTGGACTCAGGCCCTGTGATTGCTGTCTGGACTCAGGCCCTGTGATTGCTGTCTGGACTCAGGCCCTGTGATTGCTGTCTGGAGGCCCTGTGACTACTACAGCAACCATCATCCAATGAACTGTGGGGTGTCATTGGCCATTACTGAGATAAGTGAGAGGGAGGCATCAGTGATGGCGAACCTGTGGCAGTCCAGCTGTTGCAAAACTACAATTCCCATCATGGCTGGCCATTCAAAGCAAAGGCTTTGGCTGTGAAGACATGATGGGAATTGTAGTTTTGCAACAGCTGGAATGCCACAGGTTCGCCATCACTGGAAGAATTCCCCCTCCCCCTCACTTATCTTAGTTCACGGCACCCCACACAAGTTAAATAATAGCAAGACCAACAAAAGAAACCAACTGACAGATGAACAAAGAAGTCACTAAGCAGGTAAGTTAATTCTAATTATACATATTTGTTATTTAAACTATACATGTCGCAAAATTATGTTTTTTTATCAAGGTGACACACCACCCAAGTTATGCTCGGTTTTTTGGCGAATTTTGACACACCGAGCTCAAAAGGTTGCCCATCACTGGTCTAAAGTATTGTATACAATGTTTTTTGTTATTTACTTAAAACCAAATTAAAAGATATCGTTAAAAAAAAATAAATAACAAAATTGTCAATACCTTCCCTCACTGAAGCGTTGTCCTCTCCACTGCTCCGTACTGGTCTTGGATGAGTTCAGTGATTTCACGGTTCTAGAACATGTTATGATGGGCCAAGTAATCATGCTGAGGTAGACATCATGAGAAAGCCTACATTTTTTTTAATCCCAGACAACCCTTTTAAGTACTAGCAAAATTGAATTATGGCAATGTAAAGATTGATTTAAAAAAATAAAGATTTATTTTGGAATTCACAATCCTTTTTCCAACAGCCCTATTTTATTTCATGCATTGTTTCTAGACTTAGATTTAAAGACCTTTTAAGTGACCTCTCCTAAAGGTTTGCATTTTTCTTTTTACCAGAATGCAACAACTTGGTCATTGGTCCTGGTTTTTAAAGAACCTGCAATTTAGCAGGAGGAGGTCAGATACCTGACAGTCAGACAAAACGGTGGACCTCGGTGAGAAGACAGCAGCGGTATATTACCACGCCTGTCTACCATTTCACAGACTGCATAGAAGTCACTGCCAGCGTTACAGTGAATAGAAGCTTCTGCAGTCTCGATGCTTCTGTACAACTTATGTTTCTGCCAACACAGCAGAGCTGCTGGGTCCATATCAGCTCTGCCTGTTCCTTCTATCACTATAGGGGGCTGTTTTCCCCTGTAACTGGGGCTCCCATGGATGTCCCAGTTACAGTGGGATAAAGTAAATAACAAAAGATTTAAAAAAAAGTTATACTTTCTTGGGGGAACAAATTATGTAAAAATATAAATATATATAGAACATTTGCAAAAAAATAATAATAACGTAATAAAAAATAAAAAGTTTCCATGACAAAAAATATGAACTTTTTTTTTATAAAATACATTTTATTACATACATATAACAAAAAAAATTAGGTATCAACACGACTGTAATAACATGGATAAGTCTGTCAGCACTCAGATTATTTGAAGTGAATTATTAACAGTAAGGGTAAAAAAAAAATCTGTATAGTTTTTATTTATATTTAAATTCTTGCTTTGTTTTTGGGTATATTTAAATTACAGTTTTAATTATATAATTTTTCTTTGTGGTGTAAATATAGAAAAAGCTGTTTATAATATATTTACATATAAATATATGTATGTATATATATATATATATATATATATATATATGTAGAGAGAGAGAGCGCTTTTCTATATTTACATCACAAAGAAAACTTATATAATTTAAATCATAATTTAAATATACCCCAAAATAGAGCAAAAACAAATTGCAATCTGTTTTGCATAAAACAAAGCTTCATATAGTCACTTCATCAAAAAATAACAAAATTATGGGAAAAAAAGAGTCAATAAGGCCCTTTTAGATGTTTACACTAAGGGGGTAACCTATTATCTACCAATGTCCTTTTTTGGGACGCCTAATCTTTAGCTTCTAGCAACTTAGATTTTATAATTTTTATAATTAGGTCCAATTTTTTGTGTTGTGTTTGTAAAATGAATGTTTTCAAAATAGGAAATCATGTCATTGTCATTTTTAATTGAATATTGGGACGCCCTTTTCTCCAAAATCCGTACTTGTAAAAATTTTAATTTGGCAAGTAATTATTTAAAGTTGCCCATTCCAGTCAGCCAAGAGGCCCGGTCTTGTCCAATAGATGAGTGACGTCTATTTTCACTGCTAATCAAAAATAACACAAACAAGGCCGCTACACAATATCCTTCATTTATTTTAATGGCCGTGCAGAGGGCTGATATTATGTTGATTAATATTTATTGTATCATATTAATTACATAAGCTGTGATGCACCCGTCCAGCTTAAATGTGAATTTAATGAGCATTTTTATCTTGGCTAAAGGTTAGCTAAATGGAGCATAAAAGTTAGTATTTTGCATCTATGAGAGAAAAAAAAGGATTCCGTTTTAATTCTGTAATTACCAAAGCTATTTCCCCCTTTTAACTGTTTTTTTTTTGTGTGTTGAATCGTGCCTTCCATTCTGCATAATAGATCAGCACTTAGCTGATTTTTTGTGTATGTTTTCTAAAATAAATGATGTTTTTTACTTATTATTTTTTGAATGCTTTTTTTATTCTGTGGTATTTCGGACAATAGTGTTGAGGTGGTGTTAATGAATTAATAGTCATGTATCCTGAGACCTCTTATAAAGCTATTCCTTAACACATCCATAATATATAATTAAATAGTGCATAGCACCTCCCCACCACAGGCAGAGGTATAGAAATGCCTATGGGTGCCATACTACAGCTGGATATATTTCTAAGCTTTTAGGGTACACGTGCCATATGATTGAATTTCTGTAGAGGAAATCAACAGCCAAATTTCCACTGTGAAAATTTCTCCAAAGCAGCAAAATTTCAGCACCGAAAAAATGTTCCCAAAGCAGCACAAAAACGCCCAGATTTCGTTGTGGAAAAGCTATTTCATTTCCTTGGAGGCATTGTCCAGGACTTTTACATCGATGGCCTATCTTTTGGATTTTTCATCAATATCAGATTGGTGGGGTAGTGACACATGCAACCTTGTCGATCAGCTGTTCCCGATGCTGGCAGTGGCCAGAAGTGCTCAGTTTCGGAGCTGCACAACACAGTTCTATCACTTGTATAGGGGCCATGGCCGAGTACTGCATATCTGCCCCTATTAATTGTATTTTTCATCAACATCAGATTGGTGGGGTAGTGACACATGCAACCTTGTCGATCAGCTGTTCCCGATGCTGGTAGTGGCCAAAACTGCTCAGTTTTGGAGCTGCACAACACAGTTCTATCACTTGTATAGGGGCCGTGGACGAGTACTGCATATCTGCCCCCTTATAATTTGATTTTTCATCAATATCAGATTGGTGGGGTAGTGACACATGCAACCTTGTTGATCAGCTGTTCCCGGTGCTGGCAGTGGCCAGAACTGCTGAGTTTTGGAGCTGCACAACACAGCTCTATCACATGTTTAGGGGCCGTGGCCAAGTACTGTATATCTTCCCCTACTAATTCCATCAACCTATATTGATTTGGGAACAGCTGAACAGCAGATATGCCAAGGGTCACAAACCTACCGATCAGAATTGGTGACCTATCCTAACGATACTCTATCTATGTAAAAATCTTAGAAAAGCCCTTTAAATGCAATGGATTTTTTCCACCCAAATCCACAGCAGAAAATTCACTGTGTATTTGACCCAATGGGAATGTACCCTAAAAGATCTGTAATTGAGCACAGTTCCAATTAAAAAACTCAAATTAAAGATTATTAAAAATATTCTCATTAAAATTTGTCACTTGGGCTACTTTTTGTTTTTACGTTGTGCATTTCTATCTTTGTGGGAGGTGAGACCCCAAACCATCTCTGATGATGTCATCAGGTCCTTTATTAACATTTAACTTATAGACGTTTTATTGCTCACCATTACTCTTAAAGAAGATCTGTCACTCACCATAAATGTATAATTCTTTAACCTGGTGTAAATGCTGCTGTTCTCCTGAATCTCGTGTTATATTTCTTTTGTTCCTGCTCCTCTCCATTCCAGAGATAAGGCCACTTTCCCTGTTGTACATCTAGTCTTGTTAGCCAAGTGGGTGTGGTAATTAATTCTTCTCTGTTGGTGTCTTCGTTGATGACTATACCCAATTGGCTAACAAGACTAGATTTATATACAGTGAAGAGGGGGTCATATCTTAGGAATTGAGATGCACAAAAGCAAAAGAAAGTTTGCGCCGGATTCAGGAGAAAAACTGTATTTACACCAGGTTAAATAAAATTTATTTATAGCAAGTGACAGCTAATCTTTAACAGGTCCATAGTGTATATAAAAACAACCTCAGGCAGATATCAGATTGTGGCGCAGACCATTGATTTTTAGATGAGGAACAACCTGGGTGGTTGCACAAGATGCTTTTTCCATATATCTAGAGGATTTGCTACCTAGGTCCTGTCATCAAAGACTTAAACCAGCAGTCATAATATTAGCTCTACAGCCATTATATTTATACATACATTACTGTTATTAGTGAAGTACTTTATGTATAGTCATGTGATCATTTGGATACTACATTATGGTATTTATTAAAAAAGTATGTATGATGCTATTTACTTATTGTGACACTAGTCACTACTCATGGACATGTCATGTGATTGGGTAGTCAAGAGGTCCGAGGTCATAAACCAAGAGGATTCATCATAAACAAAAAAGTAAGGTAAAGGTGTAGTCAATTCACAATCCGAGGTCAGAATTATGGAAAGGTGGTGGATCAAGACAAAAAGTCTAGACAAACAGATGGTCAAAGGCAAGGTCCAAGTTCAGGCAACAAAGATCAAATAAAGAACACAAAAAAACAGAGCAAGCCCACGTCATTTGAGCAAATCGACAACTGGCACTAATTGGAGGCATTGAGCCAGCTAAATACCCAGGTAATTACTAGAATACCAGATATATAGAAGGAGCCCCGGCATGTCCCGGCCCTGATTGGATGGCTGAACTGTAACTCAACACACTGACAGCTCAGCAGGTCTCCACCTCCAATTCAATGGCTGAGCTGTCCAACACCATACTGACAGCTCAGCATGCCCCTGTCCTATATTGCATGGCTGAACACACCTGTTTCCAGACACATCAATAGGTGGAATCTTGACACTTAGGCATTGTGGAGCACTATGCAGATTACTGTCTTTGCAGTTTATGACAACACCGTTTGTTACTTGGGCAATAGAAGTGTTAGGCCATTGTACACATTGCCATGTGGACACCATAATATAAGGTAGAAGTCCCCAATCCTTGGTGGGCTGCACGCCACTTTCAAGTATAATAGTTGATGTTGAGCCACACTGAGCATGAAAGGGAAAACCCTAATTGAGGACATGACCAGTGGATTTAATATTTATATTAAAGCTGATCTGTTATTCGACTTTGGTGGAAAATATACCAGTCAAATTGTTTTTAAGTATCCTGCAGGAAAAGAAAACATCCAGGATGTTCCACCCTTCCCGCCACCCTTTCGTGCAATGGATAATGGCTGTACCAGCATAGATAGCAACCCATCAATCTCTGTAAAGCGGGCAAGAAAAGGCTGGAGAAATGCTCTCATCATGTAAACACCAGACTCATAAACTATCTGTAATTTGTAGAAATGAGTGGATCTATTGAAAGTTGAATTAATCAATTTTGTCAAATTTTCCCCAAAACTTCGATTGACGGTGAAAAAATTTGTGCGTATTTCAATACTGGAGATTTTGTATTTGCTCGTAAAATACACGTGTGAGAAAAGGAAAAAGAGAAAGAGAGAACTTCACCGACCATAAGAACTTACACTTTACAGGAGAGAGAGGACCCAACTCACTATAAAAGTTTACACTTTATAAGAGAGAGAGAACTCTGCTGATCATAAGAGCTTACACTATACAGAAAAGAGAGAAAGGGAGGACCTCACTGCTCATAAGAGCTTACACGCTATAGGAAAGAGAGGACCCCACTGATCATAAAAGTATATACTCTACAGGCGAGAGAGAGGACCCCACTGGTCATGAGAGCTTACACTCTACAAAAGAGAACCTTAACCACTGACTCTGGAGATGGAAAACGACTCTGTCTTACAAACTTTGCTCCGCTGGGAACCGATGGTCTGTGAAGGTCCAGGTACTGACCATCACTGTACAAGGTGTGATAATCCAAGGTAAGATGTCCTAACTGCAGGGTAGCCCACTCAGCCACTCAAAAATCAATTTTTCACACTTTCTGATGCCTCAGCCTTATGGTAAATGGTACCGGGCTAGGGCTTTTTTCGCTGAGAAGCTCAAATTGAATCTGAAAATGTCTGAATTCACATGTAACCATGAATTTCAGGAAATTGAAATTTAACTTGATCTTCCACAAATTTTCCGGCTCATCGTTAGTAGTATTTTTTTTTTATTCTGTCATTGTGGCCAATAAGAGAGCAGACTTGTCTGTTGCATATAGTGATTCAGCAAAGTCCTAAATAGAATGAGGGGCACTTCAAATACATTATAACAACCAGCCCATTAGCATGTAGAAATCAGGAAAACAGATGAAATCAAGCAATAGAGTTAAAAGTATTTAAATTTTATTACAATTATTTATAAAAAACAAAAAAGTTTAAAATAGCACATAATATAGTGGAAGAGAAGATTTACACTGGCACATCTCACCCGAAAACGAGAGGGAGAAGAAACTCAGAAGCAGCTGGTGTTTTAAAACAGGTTCTGTGTTGTTGCCTGTAAATGGTAAAAAATGGAAATAGATATTCTAAAAACACCGCACTAAACTGAGTTTAAATAAGACTGTGATATGTGTGAAAAATAGGGAGATTCCAATGGTTAGAATGTCTGCCAATTGGTGCTGCTGAAAGCAATGAGATCAATGTCTATTGATCTGTGTGTTGTATTTTTCCAGCACAGAATATAGATAACAAAATACCATAGGGGACGCAGGGCATATAAAGAAGGGCAAGGAAAATTCAAAAAAATCAAATGTATAATTATGATATATGAGGAGACTATAGGAAGGATTCAATCAATCAAGGAACTAATGCAAATAACTTCCTTCTCTATAGACCAGTGTTTCTCAACTCCAGTCCTCAAGACCCACCAACAGGCCAAGTTTTCAGGATTTCCATAGGTGATGGAGTTAATGCTGAAACAGGTTATGAAATTATCACCTGTGAAATACTAAGAGATCCTGAAAACTTGACCTGTTGGTGGGTCTTGAGGACCGGAGTTGAGAAACACTGCTATAGACAAACCTCAATGCCCAAGTTACTATTCAGTTATGGTAAAGAGGCAACCTGGATAGAACCATAATGTCATAACAGGATAAATATCCAAAATGCATGCATCTAAAGGTAAGTGCAGCAATGGCCACACCCCCAGAAAAAGCTGGCGGTGAAACGCGCGTCGGGGTGTGGGGACATCTGGGCTCTGGTTTTGAGGCAACACCTATCAGGTAATTAGTGTTAATGTACTGTTATGTCTTGGATTGGCAAATAGGTTCATTTAGTGGCCATTGCTGCACTTACCTTTAGATATATGCATTTTGGATATTTATCCTGTTATGCCATTATGGTTCTATCCATGTTGCCTCCTTACATCACTGAATAGTAACTTGGGCATTGAGGCTAGTCTATAGAGAAGGAAGTTATTTATTTGCATTAGTTCCTTGTTTGATTGAATCCTTCTTATAGTCTCCTCATATATCATAATTGTACATTGTCTTTGAATTTTCCTTGCCCTTCTTTATATGCCCTGTATCCCCTAAGGTATTTTGCTGTCTTTATCATGTGCTTTTTCATACCTCTTGTTTTTTTATAATTAATTGTTGTAATAACATTTAAATACTTTTACAGTTTTCCCCATTTCTACATGTTATTGGGTTAGTTTTTACTATGTTGCATATAGTGGTATAGTTCTGTTACCGATTTTGCTTTGGGTTCCAAGAGCTTTAAATTACCTCTCTGTTCAGAGATAGAAATGAGTTTGGCAACTGAACAGCACATGTGCCAATCATCTAGCTCACAAAATTGGGAAAAATGGGATGAGAAGAATAAATTATTTCTTCAGAAGTGTTAACATGGGGAAAATCAACATATGATCAGAGTTTCCCTTTAAAAATAACAGAACATGAATAAACATTAGTAAATTAACTCTGTGCATTTCCTAGCGCTTTTATACAGTGAAAGCACTGACTGAGGATTATTGCAGGTAATATGGAGTTGTCAGAAGTGTCTAATCTTCAGACTAAGTCGCAGGACATTTTGTCTCTGTGAAATTGAGTCCCTGACGGCGAGGAACACAAAGTAGGAAAATTCACCTATTGAGATTATTGTTAGAATAAGACATCCTGCCGACACGTCTGCATTCAAGTGTCTGAATTAATGTCTTCCTCCATAGTGAAACATGAGGGAAGTGCGTGTCTGTGCTATTAGGATGTGCACAGTGACAAACATCTCAGTGGGCATCTCCATATAATCTCTATGGGGGTTACTCTATAAAATGACTTGAATGTAGAATTGCATTACTGTTGCATACCTTCATAAAAAAAAGGTATATATCTTAAAAAAAGTAAGAAAATTGGGGCCAATTCAGCCAGATTTCTGGGGTAAGACATCACATGGTGGTTCCCACCAGCCAAATTCATCATCAGTAGTGTTGAGCGATACCGTCCGATACTTGAAAGTATCGGTATCGGAAAGTATCGTCCGATACCGGCAAAGTATCGGATCTAATCCGATTCCGATACCCGATACCAATACAAGTCAATGGGTCTCAAGTATCGGACGGTATTCCTGATGGTTCCCAGGGTCTGAAGAAGAGGAAACTCTCCTTCAGGCCCTGGGATCCATATTAATGTGTAAAATAAAGAATTAAAATAAAAAATATTGCTATACTCACCTCTCCGACGCAGCCTGGACCTCACCGAGGGAACCGGCAGCGTTCTTTGCTTAAAATGCGCGCTTTTACTTCCTTCCGTGACGTCACGGCTTGTGATTGGTCGCGTGCCGCCCATGTGGCCACGACGCGACCAATCACAAGCCGGAACGTAATTTTAAATTCCTGAATGCCTAGAATTAGGCATTGAGGACCTGAAAATTACGTCACGGCTTGCTGTGATTGGTCGCGTCGCGGCCACATGGGCGGCACGCGACCAATCACAAGCCGTGATGTCACGGAAGGAAGTAAAAGCGCGCATTTTAAGCAAAGAACGCTGCCGGTTCCCTCGGTGAGGTCCAGGCTGCGTCGGAGAGGTGAGTATAGCAATATTTTTTATTTTAATTCTTAATTTTACACATTAATGTTGTTTCGATACCGATACCCGATACCACAAAAGTATCGGATCTCGGTATCAGAATTCCGATACCTGCAAGTATCGGCCGATACCTGATACTTGCGGTATCGGAATGCTCAACACTAGGGTTGAGCGAAACGGGTCGATCATTTTCAAAAGTCGCCGACTTTTGGCTAAGTCGGCGTCTCATGAAACCCGATCCGACCCCTGTGCTTGTCGGCCATGCGGTACGCGACTTTCGCGCCAAAGTCGCGTTTCAATGACGCGAAAAGCGCCATTTCTCAGCCAATGAAGGTGAACGCAGAGTGTGGGCAGCGTGATGACATAGATCCTGGTCCCCACCATCTTAGAGAAGGGCATTGCAGTGATTGGCTTGCTGTCTGCGGCGTCACAGGGGCTATAAAGGGGCGTTCCCGCCGACCGCCATCTTACTGCTGCTGATCTGAGCTTAGGGACAGGTTGCTGCCGCTTCATCAGAAGCAGGGAGAGCGTTAGGCAGGGTCCACTAACCACCAAACCGCTTGTGCTGCAGCGATTTCCACTGTCCAACACCACCTTCGGTGTGCAGGAACAGTGGAAGCTATTTTTTTTTTTTTTTCCCCTCAGCGCTGTAGCTCATTGGGCTGCCCTAGAAGGCTCCGTGATAGCTGTATTGCTGTGTGTACGCCACTGTGGAAACCAACTGCTTTTTTCAAAGCACATATCCTCTTGTTCCTTCCTTTCTGCACAGCTATCTTTTTTGTTTGTCCACACTTTTTATTTAATTTGTGCATCAGTCCACTCCTATTGCTGCCTGCCATACCTGGCTTACATTACTGCAGGGAGATAGTAATTGTAGGACAGTTTTTTTTTTTTTTTTGTTTTTTTTTTGGGGGAGATTAAGATTGGCATTTCTGCTACAGTGCCATCCCTGTGTGTGCCATCTCTCACTGAGTGGGCCATAGAAAGCCTATTTATTTTTTCCGTGATTTGTGTTCTAAAATCTACCTCAACACAGAAACACTACATCAATCAGTGGGAGAAAAATATTGGCCTCAGTCAGGGCTTGTGTGCCACTGCTGTGTGTGCGCTATCTCTCATTCAGTGGGCTATAGCAAGCCTATATTTTTTTTTTTTTTTTTTTTTTTAATATTATTTGGTTTCAAAAGTCTCCCTGAAAAAAAAAAAAAACCTAAAAAAACAGTGGGAGAGTAATATTGCCCTTTCAGCTTGTGTGCCAGTCTTGACTCCTGGGTGTGCCACCTCTCTCCCTCTCATTCAGTGGGCCATAGAAAGCCTATTTTTTTTTTTTTTTAAATATTATTGGGTTTCTAAAGTCTCCCTGAAAAAAACAAAAAATACATAAAAAAACAGTGGGAGAGTAATATTGCCCTTTCAGCTTGTGTGCCAGTCTTGACTCCTGGGTGTGCCACCTCTCTCCCTCTCATTCAGTGGGCCATAGAAAGCCTTTTTTTTTTTTGGTTTTTTTAATATTATTTGGTTTCTAAAGTCTCCCTGAAAAAAACAAAAAAAAACATAAAAAACAGTGGGAGAGTAATATTGCCCTTTCAGCTTGTGCGCCAGTCTTGACTCCTGGTTGTGCCACCTCTCTCTCTCTAATTGTGGGCCATAGAAAGCCTTTTTTTTTTTTTAAAATATTATTGGGTTTCTAAAGTCTCCCTGAAAAAACAAAAAATACATAAAAAAACAGTGGGAGAGTAATATTGCCCTTTCAGCTTGTGTGCCAGTCTTGACTCCTGGGTGTGCCACCTCTCTCCCTTTCATTCAGTGGGCCATAGAAAGCCTATTTATTTTTTCCGTGATTTGTGTTCTAAATTCTACCTCAACACAAAAACACTACATCAATCAGTGGGAGAAAAATATTGGCCTCAGTCAGGGCTTGTGTGCCACTGCTGTGTGTGCTATCTCTCATTCAGTGGGCTATAGCAAGCCTATTTTTTTTTTTTTAATATTATTTGGTTTCTAAAGTCTCCCTGAAAAAAAAAAAAAACCTAAAAAAACAGTGGGAGAGTAATATTGCCCTTTCAGCTTGTGTGCCAGTCTTGACTCCTGGGTGTGCCACCTCTCTCCCTCTCATTCAGTGGGCCATAGAAAGCCTATTTATTTTTTTTTTAAAATATTATTGGGTTTCTAAAGTCTCCCTGAAAAAACAAAAAATACATAAAAAAACAGTGGGAGAGTAATATTGCCCTTTCAGCTTGTGTGCCAGTCTTGACTCCTGGGTGTGCCACCTCTCTCCCTTTCATTCAGTGGGCCATAGAAAGCCTATTTTTTTTTTTTTTAATATTATTTGGTTTCTAATTCTCCCTGAAAAAAAAAAAAAAACCTAAAAAAACAGTGGGAGAGTAATATTGCCCTTTCAGCTTGTGTGCCAGTCTTGACTCCTGGGTGTGCCACCTCTCTCCCTCTCATTCAGTGGGCCATAGAAAGCCTATTTATTTTTTTTTTAAAATATTATTGGGTTTCTAAAGTCTCCCTGAAAAAACAAAAAATACATAAAAAAACAGTGGGAGAGTAATATTGCCCTTTCAGCTTGTGTGCCAGTCTTGACTCCTGGGTGTGCCACCTCTCTCCCTTTCATTCAGTGGGCCATAGAAAGCCTATTTTTTTTTTTTTTAATATTATTTGGTTTCTAATTCTCCCTGAAAAAAAAAAAAAATACATAAAAAAACAGTGGGAGAGTAATATTGCCCTTTCAGCTTGTGCGCCAGTCTTGACTCCTGGTTGTGCCACCTCTCTCTCTCTAATTGTGGGCCATAGAAAGCCTTTTTTTTTTTTTTAAATATTATTGGGTTTCTAAAGTCTCCCTGAAAAAACAAAAAATACATAAAAAAACAGTGGGAGAGTAATATTGCCCTTTCAGCTTGTGTGCCAGTCTTGACTCCTGGGTGTGCCACCTCTCTCCCTTTCATTCAGTGGGCCATAGAAAGCCTATTTATTTTTTCCGTGATTTGTGTTCTAAATTCTACCTCAACACAAAAACACTACATCAATCAGTGGGAGAAAAATATTGGCCTCAGTCAGGGCTTGTGTGCCACTGCTGTGTGTGCTATCTCTCATTCAGTGGGCTATAGCAAGCCTATTTTTTTTTTTTTTTTTTTTTTTTTAATATTATTTGGTTTCTAAAGTCTCCCTGAAAAAAAAAAAAAACCTAAAAAAACAGTGGGAGAGTAATATTGCCCTTTCAGCTTGTGTGCCAGTCTTGACTCCTGGGTGTGCCACCTCTCTCCCTCTCATTCAGTGGGCCATAGAAAGCCTATTTTTTTTTTTTTTTAAATATTATTGGGTTTCTAAAGTCTCCCTGAAAAAACAAAAAATACATAAAAAAACAGTGGGAGAGTAATATTGCCCTTTCAGCTTGTGTGCCAGTCTTGACTCCTGGGTGTGCCACCTCTCTCCCTTTCATTCAGTGGGCCATAGAAAGCCTATTTTTTTTTTTTTTAATATTATTTGGTTTCTAATTCTCCCTGAAAAAAAAAAAAAAACCTAAAAAAACAGTGGGAGAGTAATATTGCCCTTTCAGCTTGTGTGCCAGTCTTGACTCCTGGGTGTGCCACCTCTCTCCCTCTCATTCAGTGGGCCATAGAAAGCCTATTTATTTTTTTTTAAAAATATTATTGGGTTTCTAAAGTCTCCCTGAAAAAACAAAAAATACATAAAAAAACAGTGGGAGAGTAATATTGCCCTTTCAGCTTGTGTGCCAGTCTTGACTCCTGGGTGTGCCACCTCTCTCCCTCTCATTCAGTGGGCCATAGAAAGCCTTTTTTTTTTTTGGTTTTTTTAATATTATTTGGTTTCTAAAGTCTCCCTGAAAAAAACAAAAAAAACATAAAAAACAGTGGGAGAGTAATATTGCCCTTTCAGCTTGTGCGCCAGTCTTGACTCCTGGTTGTGCCACCTCTCTCTCTCTAATTGTGGGCCATAGAAAGCCTTTTTTTTTTTTTTTTTTAATATTATTTGGTTTCTAAAGTCTCCCTGAGAAAAAAAAATAAATAAATTAGGTGGGAGATTAATATTGACATTAGTGCTTGAGTGACAGTCCTGCGTGTGTGTCATCTCTGTGATTTTGTGCCACAGAAAACAGAGTGTGTAACATTGTGCCTGATTTTCCTTGTGGTCTCACCAACCTGTTAAGGGATATTGAAATCATACTGAAGTTATAGCTCACCGTGTAAGTTGTTTGATAGCAACAAATAAAGTTACTTTGGTTAAGATTTTAAAACAATGAGGAAGTCTGGTGCAAGAGGTCGTCGTGGGCGTTCATTGTCAGCTGGTAATGATGGTAGTGGTAGTGGAGCATCAGGTGGTCGTGGGGATAAAAATATTCCACCTAAGTCTGGAGCTGTGGAGCCAGTTTCGTCGTCAGGCTACACAAGGCCTCGAACGCTCTCTTTTCTGGGAGTAGGAAAACCGCTTTTAAAGGCGGAGCAGCAACAGCAAGTTTTGGCTTACATTGCAGACTCAGCCTCTAGCTCTTTTGCCTCCTCTTCCGAAACTGGTAAATGTAAAAGCAGCGCGTCGCTTGTGGATGTTCACGGTCAGGGACAAGTCGCTTCCTTGTCCTCCTCAGCAAAAACTACAACAAGAGAGAAGGATGCAGCAGGCGACACAACGGGTCACTCCATGGAGCTCTTTACACATACCGTCCCTGGCTTAGAAAGTGAAACATTTAACAGGCCATGCCCATTACAAGTATATTCTGACATGGAGTGCACTGATGCACAGCCACAGCCAGAGTACTATGCTGCTCCTTTGACTCAGACCACCACATTGCCCTCTCAGGGTACAGATCCACAATCAGACCCTGATGAGACTATGTTGCCCCGCCACGAACGCTATACCACCGACCGACACAGTGACACAGACGAAGTTGCACACGAGCTCGAAGAGGAGGTAATAGATGACCCAGTTATTGACCCCGATTGGCAGCCATTGGGGGAACAGGGTGCAGGCGGCAGTAGTTCAGAAGCGGAGGTGGAGGAGGGGCCGCAGCAGGCATCAACATCGCAACAGGTTCCATCTGCCGGGCCCGTATCTGGACCAAAACGCGTGTCAAAGCCAAAACCTGTTGGAGCACAGCGTTGCCATCCGGTTAAAGCTCAGTCTGCAATCCCTGAAAAGGGATCAGAGTCTAGGAAGAGTGCAGTCTGGCATTTTTTTAAACAACATCCAACTGATCAGCGCAAAGTCATCTGTCAAAAATGTTCAACTAGCTTAAGCAGAGGTCAGAATCTGAAAAGTCTAAATACTAGTTGCATGCATAGACACTTAACCACCATGCATTCTCAAGCCTGGACTAACTACCAAACGTCCCTCAAGGTTGTAGCACCCTCGGCCAATGAAGCTAGTCAGCAACGCAACATCCCTTCCGTCACTGTAAGGCCACCATTTTCCGCACCACCGGCAGTATCTGTGCAGGTTTCTTTGCCAGCCAAAAGCAGTCAGGGTCAGGGAATCACCAGTTTTGTAGGAGGAAATATTGCATGTAGGGCACCGGCGGAAACAATACCGTCTCCAACCGTCTCTCAGTCTGCCATGTCCACCGGCACACCCGAAAGTTCCACGATCTACAGCTCTCCAGTCCAGCTCACCCTACATGAGACTCTGGTTAGAAAAAGGAAGTACTTATCCTCGCATCCGCGTACACAGGGTTTTAACGCCCACATAGCTAGACTAATCTCGTTAGAGATGATGCCCTACCGGTTAGTTGAAAGCGAAGCTTTCAAAGCCCTGATGGAGTACGCTGAACCACGATACGAGCTACCCAGTCGACACTTTTTTTCCAGAAAAGCCATCCCAGCCCTGCACCAGCATGTTAAACAGCGCATCGTCCATGCACTCAGGCAATCTGTGAGTACAAAGGTGCACCTGACTACAGATGCATGGACCAGTAGGCATGGCCAGGGACGTTATGTGTCCATCACGGCACACTGGGTGAATGTGGTGGATGCAGGGTCCACAGGCGACATCAATTTAGGGACAGTTGTGCCTAGCCCACGGTCTAGGAAACAGTTGGCTGTAGGCGTTCGCACCCCCTCCTCCTCCTCCTCGTCCTCCTGCAGAAGCTACAGCTCTTCCACAGAACGCAGTCGGCCAACCACTCCATCGGCAGATGACACTGTTGCACACCAGTTGTCCCATTATGGGCCAGCTACTGCCAAGCGTCAGCAGGCTGTATTGGCTATGAAGTGTTTGGGCGACAACAGACACACCGCGGAAGTTCTGTCCGAGTTCTTGCAACAAGAAACGCAGTCGTGGCTGGGCACAGTAGATCTTGAGGCAGGCAAGGTAGTGAGTGATAACGGAAGGAATTTCATGGCTGCCATCTCCCTTTCCCAACTGAAACACATTCCTTGCCTGGCTCACACCTTAAACCTGGTGGTGCAGTGCTTATTGAAAACTTATCCTGGGTTCTCCGACCTGCTCCTCAAAGTGCGTGCACTTTGCTCACATATCCGACGTTCGCCTGTACACGCCAGCCGTATGCAGACCTATCAGCGGTCTTTGAACCTTCCCCAGCATCGCCTAATCATAGACGTTGCAACAAGGTGGAACTCAACACTGCACATGCTTCAGAGACTGTGCGAACAGAGGCGTGCTGTTATTTATTTGTGGGAGGATACACGGGCAGGCAGTAGGATGGCAGACATGGAGTTGTCAGGTGTGCAGTGGTCGAAGATACAAGACATGTGTCAAGTCCTTCAGTGTTTTGAGGAATGCACACGGCTGGTTAGTGCAGACAACGCCGTAATAAGCATGAGCATCCCCCTAATGCGTCTGCTGATGCAAAGTTTGACGCACATAAAGGAGCAGGCGTCTGCACCAGAGGAAGAGGGAAGCCTTGATGACAGTCAGCCATTGTCTGGTCAGGGCAGTGTACAGGACGAGGTAGCGGGCGAAGAGGAGGTGGAGGACGAGGAGGATGATGGGGATGAGTATATTTTTAATGCGGAAACTTTCACGGGGGCACAGGAAATTGGTTGCGTGTCACGGCCGGGTTCTGGTTTTTTGAGGGACACAAGTGACGTAGATTTGCCTGCAACTGCCCCTCAACCAATCACAACCGGAGATTTGACAAGTGGAACTTTGGCCCACATGGCGGATTATGCCTTACGTATCCTACAAAGGGACACACGCATTACGAAAATGATGAACGATGACGATTACTGGTTGGCCTGCCTCCTTGATCCACGCTATAAAGGCAAATTGCAAAATATTATGCCACATGAGAACTTGGAACTAATATTAGCAACCAAACAATCAACTCTTGTTGACCGTTTGCTTCAGGCATTCCCAGCACACAGCGCACGTGATCGTTCTCACACGAGCTCCAGGGGGCAGCAGACTAGGAGTGTTAGGGGTGCACACATCAGAAGTGGCGTTGGACAGAGGGGTTTTCTGACCAGGTTGTGGAGTGATTTTGCTATGACCGCAGACAGGACAGGTACTGCTGCATCAATTGAAAGTGACAGGAGACAACATTTGTCCAGTATGGTTACTAACTATTTTTCATCCCTTATCGATGTTCGCCCTCAACCGTCATTCCCATTTGATTACTGGGCCTCCAAATTAGACACCTGGCCAGAATTGGCAGAATATGCATTGCAGGAGCTTGCTTGCCCGGCAGCAAGTGTCCTATCAGAAAGAGTATTCAGTGCTGCAGGGTCAATATTAACCGAAAAAAGGACTCGTCTGGCTACCCAAAATGTTGACGATCTAACATTCATTAAAATGAACCACAACTGGATTTCAAAATCTTTTGCCCCACCTTGCCCGGCCGACACCTAGCTTTCCTATGAAAAGCTCTTGCCTGTGAATTACTTTTCTAATGTCTAATTTGCTGCTGCAGATTGTACAGCATACGACATGTTTACACCTCCCTAAATGGCCAAACTCCCCACACGGGGCCGTGGTATCGCGACTTGGCGCAAGCACCCGTGAGACTGCTGTTTGTCTGAAGAGGTGGGTGTGCTCGCTTTTGGTTGACGGCATTGCTACTGGGTCCCTCATAGTACAATGTAGTGTCTCTGGCGGTGGTGGTGCGCACCCAACGTCAGACACACCGTTGTAACATGAGTGGCCCTGGGGCGGTCCCGCCGGCCTCAAGAGAGTTCCCCCCTACCCCAGCTCAAACTGGGCTCTACTACGTGCAAAATTATGTCGCACAGCTCCACCAATCTTTAGTCTATTCGCTGACATCATTCAATGTCTGGCACTGACAATACAAATTTGTAGACATCTATGATGCAACTTAAAGTAGTCTGTGTCTGTGTCCTATATTGGCACCATTAAATAGTTACTGCCAAATTACTATGTCAGAAACACAGCAGATGAGCCCACCCCTGTACCTAAGTATGCCATCTTTTTTTTTGTTTTGGTTGTTTTGCGAGACATTAACATCTATTTATATTTTGGGAGTACTGGGACAGACACTCCTTGCACTACTCCTCCACTCAGCACCAAGCTGCCTGCCCGTGTATCCATGTAACCGCTGTAAAACTGCCATGAGCCTATTGTTTGTTATGTTAGGCCTTTGATAGCCTGTCTGCGGTCCCTACTTTAAATACTCCTCCACTCACCACCACCAAGCTGCCTGCCCGTGTATCCATGTAACCGCTGTGAAACTGCCATGAGCCTATTGTTTGTTATTTTAGGCCTTTGATAGCCTGTCTGCGGTCCCTACTTTAAATACTCCTCCACTCACCACCAAGCTGCCTGCCCGTGTATCCATGTAACCGCTGTAAAACTGCCATGAGCCTATTGTTTGTTATGTTAGGCCTTTGAAGCCTTTCTGCGCTCCCTCCTTCCACTAGGCCTCCACTGACCAGACCACTGCTGCCCGTGTACCCCTGGAACCAATTTTAAAGTGCCTACAGCCAGCCCATTTTATTGTGTTAGGCCTTCGAAGCCTGTCTGCGGTCCATACTTCCACTAGTCCTCCACTGACCAGACCACTGCTGCCCGTGTACCCCTGGAACCAATTTTAAAGTGCCTACAGTCAGCCCATTTTATTGTGTTAGGCCTTCGAAGCCTGTCTGCGGTCCATACTTCCACTAGGCCTCCACTGACCAGACCACTGCTGCCCGTGTACCCCTGGAACCAATTTTAAAGTGCCTACAGCCAGCCCATTTTATTGTGTTAGGCCTTCGAAGCCTGTCTGCGGTCCATACTTTAAATACTCCTCCACTCAGCACCAAGCTGCCTGCCCGTGTATCCATGTAACCGCTGTGAAACTGCCATGAGCCTATTGTTTGTTATTTTAGGCCTTTGATAGCCTGTCTGCGGTCCCTACTTTAAATACTCCTCCACTCACCACCAAGCTGCCTGCCCGTGTATCCATGTAACCGCTGTAAAACTGCCATGAGCCTATTGTTTGTTATTTTAGGCCTTTGATAGCCTGTCTGCGGTCCCTACTTTAAATACTCCTCCACTCATCACCAGCTGCCTGCCCGTGTATCCATGTAACCGCTGTAAAACTGCCATGAGCCTATTGTTTGTTATTTTAGGCCTTTGATAGCCTGTCTGCGGTCCCTACTTTAAATACTCCTCCACTGACCACCAAGCTGCCTGCCCGTGTATCCATGTAACCGCTGTAAAACTGCCATGAGCCTATTGTTTGTTATGTTAGGCCTTTGATAGCCTGTCTGCGGTCCTTACTTTAAATACTCCTCCACTCACCACCTAGCTGCCTGTGTATCCATGTAACCGATGTAAAACTGCCATGACTGCCTACTGTTTGTTATTTTAGGCCTTTGATAGCCTGTCTGCGGCCCCTACTTGCAATACTCCTCCACTGACCACAATGCTGCCTGGAGTGCCTGCCTGTGTATCCATGTAACCGATGTAAAACTGCCATGACTGCCTACTGTTTGTTATTTTAGGCCTTTGATAGCCTGTCTGCGGCCCCTACTTGCAATACTCCTCCACTGAGCACAATGCTGCCTGGAGTGCCTGCCTGTGTATCCATGTAACCGATGTAAAACTGCCATGACTGCCTACTGTTTGTTATTTTAGGCCTTTGATAGCCTGTCTGCGGCCCCTACTTGCAATACTCCTCCACTGAGCACAATGCTGCCTGGAGTGCCTGCCTGTGTATCCATGTAACCGATGTAAAACTGCCATGACTGCCTACTGTTTGTTATTTTAGGCCTTTGATAGCCTGTCTGCAGCCCCTACTTGCAATACTCCTCCACTGACCACACCAATGCTGCCCGTGTACCCCTGGAACCTATTTAAAAGTTCATAGAGCCTAGTTATATATTTTATTTACTATTAATAAGGCCATGATGGACTACGCTGTACCACGCTACAAGCTAACCAGTCGACACTTCTTTTGCGAGAAAAGCCATCCCAACCCTCCACCAGCATGTAGAAGACCGCATTGTCCATGCACTCTGGCAATCTGTGAGTACAAAGGTGCACCTGACAACAGACGCATGGACCTGTAGGCATGGCCACGGAAGATTACGTGTCCATTACGGCGCAATGGGTTAATGTGGTGGATGCATGGTCCACAGGGGACAGCCTACTAAGTCTGTCTGCAGTCCCTAATTCAAATTGTCCTCCACTGTCTAAATCGGAACTTCCACCTTCTGGCTTTCGGCCTATAGTATCAGAAATTAAACTGCATTTGGCCTTCAACTTTGGTTAGGGCCTACTAACGGCTTCTGCCCCTCCCTGGTGTTGCCCTCAACTAAATAAAGCTGAGCTTCAACCTTCCGGCTCTCATTATGTGGTTTAAAAAAAAAAAATGGTGGTTAGGGCCTACTAACGGCTTCTGCCCCTCCCTGGTGTTGTCCTCAACTAAATAAAGCTGAGCTTCAACCTTCCGGCTCTCATTAAGTGGTTTTTAAAAAAAAATGGTGGTTAGGGCCTACTAACGGCTTCTGCCCCTCCCTGGTGTTGTCCTCAACTAAATAAAGCTGAGCTTCAACCTTCCGGCTCTCATTAAGTGGTTTTAAAAAAAAAAAAATTGGTGGTTAGGGCCTACTAACGGCTTCTGCCCCTCCCTGGTGTTGTCCTCAACTAAATAAAGCTGAGCTTCAACCTTCCGGCTCTCATTATGTGGTTTAAAAAAAAAAAATGGTGGTTAGGGCCTACTAACGGCTTCTGCCCCTCCCTGGTGTTGTCCTCAACTAAATAAAGCTGAGCTTCAACCTTCCGGCTCTCATTAAGTGGTTTTTAAAAAAAAATGGTGGTTAGGGCCTACTAACGGCTTCTGCCCCTCCCTGGTGTTGTCCTCAACTAAATAAAGCTGAGCTTCAACCTTCCGGCTCTCATTATGTGGTTTTAAAAAAAAAAAAATGGTGGTTAGGGCCTACTAACGGCTTCTGCCCCTCCCTGGTGTTGTCCTCAACTAAATAAAGCTGAGCTTCAACCTTCCGGCTCTCATTATGTGTTTTTTAAAAAAAAATGGTGGTTAGGGCCTACTAACGGCTTCTGCCCCTCCCTGGTGTTGTCCTCAACTAAATAAAGCTGAGCTTCAACCTTCCGGCTCTCATTAAGTGGTTTTTAAAAAAAAATGGTGGTTAGGGCCTACTAACGGCTTCTGCCCCTCCCTGGTGTTGTCCTCAACTAAATAAAGCTGAGCTTCAACCTTCCGGCTCTCATTAAGTGGTTTTAAAAAAAAAAAAATTGGTGGTTAGGGCCTACTAACGGCTTCTGCCCCTCCCTGGTGTTGTCCTCAACTAAATAAAGCTGAGCTTCAACCTTCCGGCTCTCATTATGTGGTTTAAAAAAAAAAAATGGTGGTTAGGGCCTACTAACGGCTTCTGCCCCTCCCTGGTGTTGTCCTCAACTAAATAAAGCTGAGCTTCAACCTTCCGGCTCTCATTAAGTGGTTTTTAAAAAAAAATGGTGGTTAGGGCCTACTAACGGCTTCTGCCCCTCCCTGGTGTTGTCCTCAACTAAATAAAGCTGAGCTTCAACCTTCCGGCTCTCATTATGTGGTTTTAAAAAAAAAAAAATGGTGGTTAGGGCCTACTAACGGCTTCTGCCCCTCCCTGGTGTTGTCCTCAACTAAATAAAGCTGAGCTTCAACCTTCCGGCTCTCATTAAGTGGTTTTTAAAAAAAAATGGTGGTTAGGGCCTACTAACGGCTTCTGCCCCTCCCTGGTGTTGTCCTCAACTAAATAAAGCTGAGCTTCAACCTTCCGGCTCTCATTATGTGTTTTTAAAAAAAAAATGGTGGTTAGGGCCTACTAACGGCTTCTGCCCCTCCCTGGTGTTGTCCTCAACTAAATAAAGCTGAGCTTCAACCTTCCGGCTCTCATTAAGTGGTTTTAAAAAAAAAAAAAATGGTGGTTAGGGCCTACTAACGGCTTCTGCCCCTCCCTGGTGTTGCCCTCAACTAAATAAAGCTGAGCTTCAACCTTCTGCTCCAAATTACCATTTTAAAAAATGCAATAGGCTTTTCCGGCCTACTAAAGGTGTCTGCCCCTCCCTGGTGTTGTCCTCAACTGAACAAAGCTGAGCTTCCACATTCTGGCTTTCGCCCTATACTATCAGATATTAAACTGCATTTGGCCTACTAGTGTGGTTAGGCCCTTGAAACAGTGTCTGCTGCTCTTGGGTTTGCTACTCCACTGAACAAAGCAATGCCGCCTGTTTAGTCCTGTTACCAATTTTGAACTGCATGTAGCCTACTTTATTCTTTGGCCCTATATCTGTTTCCTCCTCATCCTGCCCATTGCCCAGCCACTGCTAAATGAGTCTGCTGGTACATTGACCTAGACCACTACATTCCCCTTGTACTCTACACAGCCAGAATCTGTCCCTGCTGAAAGTAAGGTTCCCCTTCCCGCATGTTATACCACCTTACACAGGGACAAAGAGGAAGGTGCAGATGAAAGTGCAGGTTCCTTCATCAGGTGGGGGGGCATACTCGTTGGCGACGTCACTGGCACAGGGCCCCTCAGAGTACGCAAAAGTGTCGCTGCTGGTGGGAGGCGCCCCCGCCATGCAAACACACCGCCGTACTTTGAGGGGCCCTGTGCCAGTGGCAATGCGAACGAGTGGGCCCCCCCCTGCTTGCTCAGGATCACAGCACTTGCAACTTTTAAATACTTACCTTTCCCTGCAACACCGCCGTGACGTAGTCCGCATTTCCTGGGCCCACGAAAAACTTGAGCCAGCCCTACTCCCCCCACAACTTTCCCCCAATTCCCTATGCCCAACTATTATTATACAGTTAATTAAGATTGGCAAGCTTCAGAAACAAGAATGGATGTTTTTGGCATTAAAATGGGCACTGTAGGTGTTTTCCTGGCCTCCACTCACTGCCGACTATGCTTCCCCATTGACTTGCATTGGGTTTCGTGTTTCGGTCGATCCCCGACTTTTAGCGATAATCGGCCGACTGCACTCGACTCGACTCTGGACAAAATCGGGTTTCCCAAAACCCTACTCGATCTTAAAAAAATGAAAGTCGCTCAACCCTACTCAACACTAATCATCAGTTATGTCACTTTTGTGGTGTGACTAACGCCATTAAAGTTACTCCAGTCCGCAATAAAAGTTACTCTAGTGCAGACTACTTAGAAGATGCTCTGGGTTTATTAACTGGTGTGCACCATTTAATCCCATCACTGCCTTCTCTAAGACTGGTTTATACAACGCTAGTCTTAATGAATTGGCCCAAAGTGTGTAATGGTTAAAAACTGGTATATAAGAAGGGTGCTACTATTGCTCATAACAGCCAAATAAAATGGCGCACAAAATTAGCACCTACTTAAATACTGGAGAGGTGTTGACTGTTATATTGATGTTGGTTTGGCTGCTGGGACTCCAACAAATTGCTAAGATGGGCTCCTGTTTTCTCAGTTTTTCCCCAATATCAAGGGTAAGTTGTACTGCCGAGTCATAGGTCAAGTGCCAAACTAACTGTTATCCCAAGGAGGGAAGCTGGAAGTATGATACGTGAACACTGAGGCTGCTGGTCATTTTGGCAATCATGTGCCAAATAACTAGCAGAAACCTCTGAAGCATTTGCGTTGGATTGGTGGAGGTTTGAAGGGGACTCAAAGTACTGTGGCCCCTTCATTGTGCTCCTCATAGATAGGCTTTGATACATGTGGATATTAATCAGCTCAGAGGAGTTCATAAGATTGTGACCTTCGTCCCATAGGAGAGTTTGTATCTCTTATCTGTTTTTCTCTCAACATCTCTGTGTTGATTTAGTTTCACAGACCACATCAAAGTTCTCCTGAAAAAGACAGATAAAAGACCTGCAAACTTTACATCAAAACGATGTCACTGATGACTTTTAAGATGACTCATTCTGCCACTGCCAACCTGAGAATCCGTCAGTGACCTGGTTGTGACAAGAAAGTCTTGACCTCTTTTTTCTGTCTAAATCTGAACAACTCTGTGCTGATTTAGTTCAATAGACTACATCAAAGTTGAGCTGAACACTGTGCGCGATAAATCAGCTACAAGGAGTTCAGAAAAAGACAAATCCGTTGCAATCTGGCCGTATTACCTGCATCATGGACTTCATGCACTGATAAAGACAAAAGAAAAAACTTGTTCCAGCTCCGTAAAAATTAAAACTTGATTTTTTACTAATCCATTAAAAACAGTGGCTGTATACCTCTCCAAATGGCACAACAGGGAAAAGAGTGTATCAGGACTCTGAACATTTTTATTACCTTTTGTGCATTACTGCCCTTTTCCAAGATGGCATCTTTGGTCTCATGTGCACTGTGTCTTCCTGCTATAAAACTCCACCCCAGCCTTCAGTCTGTGCTAGAGTATTCTGCCTTGCATCCAGCTCCTGACCCTGGTGACTCCCTGGCTATATACCTGCTCCTGTGAACCCGTGTGGTGATCCTGCTACTCTGCTCTGAGTTCCTGCTGCATACACCAGTGTTCAGTAATCCTCCTTCATCTGATGCTCGTGTTTACTTCCATCTGCATTTGCTGGACATGTAAGCTGATGCTGCTCTGCTTAAACCTGAGACTATTACCCAGGCCTCCCTGGTTGAGCTAAGATATTATTTGAACTGCCTAATAAGCATATCTATCTGTGTTTGGACTAACAAGGACTTCTTCGTGTCAAGTATCCTCAAGAATCATTATGCTTCATAGACTTTCTGCGTGATTGCATTTTCCTCTGAAGTTTCCTATAGACTGCTAAGCTGCATTTAATATTTACACCAAGTGTTGTGGACTTGAGTTTCTCTCTGCACCTGTTTGAATCACCGTGTGATAATATAGACTTTAACACGTATAAAACTGTGTCCTGTAGTTGTCTTGTTCCACGCAAAGAGTCTCCTGAGTTATCCCCTATAATTATTACAGTGACACTTTTCGATCACTGAAGATCTTTGTGAAAGCTACATACACAGTGCTTAATTCACATAATATAGACAACATTGACCAATTAGAACATGTCAAAAAATCACATGACAACTCAAAAGGTCCTGAAAGTACAAACACAAAAAAGTAATAAATTTATCAACCATTTACAAAGAAAACCAAATCAAAATGAAAAAAAAAAAAAAAACAATTAAAAACATAATATATATTTTTGTGTTTTGACACATTAATTCATTACGTTTGTTAAGGCCAGCTGGAAATCTAGTGCTGAGATAATATATCCAGAAAGCCTCACATGTGAGGAGACGCCATCTGGTGTCCCTCCCACGTAAGGGCTTATTCACATGTTCTGCGGTGGTTGTTCGGTGAGCTGGCTTTACTTGTTTATCTATGTTTCATCATGCACTGATGCCATATTTTCCTGGAGCCTCCTGAGGAACCATATGATGGAGGGGAAACACGTCGAGGCTTTAAACAGCAAGAGATACAGATGAGTATTGTTTAATAAATTAAATACCCTTATATCTATTGATTGCTCTATACTGAACTTATAAGTTCCTATATTATTCTGTTGAATAATCTTTTTTATTATCTAGAATTTAATACGACCTGATAGCGTCAACCACCGTTGACCGGGGGCACCCTTGACGCTAACTTTTGGGGGGCCAACCTCTGCTGTCAGGTAGGACTCTACCTTAGGGTCATATAGGGAAAGATACAGGGTATTTTTTGAGCAATTTTTGTATACTTTAAGACCAAACGGCGCTTAGAACTCTAAGCGCAGTTTGGTCTTAATATTTCTTCATCTTTTAATTAGTTTTTGGCAACAGGTGGTAGCTGTCCATCTAAGTTCCAAGTACTGAGTCGAGCGCCAATGGGTTTTATTAATTTTTGGATGCTTGTATTTTTTGTGGCAATACATATTTGTTTTATACTACATCGCTTATTTATGATATATTTGAGCATTTATCTTTTTGCTATATTGGAATACAGTTTTAATTATTTCCAATAAAGGTTAAAGTTTTAAAGGATTATTCTCCTGTAAGCTGCTAATTACTGCCCTTGATATTTTTGTTATTACAAATAAAAGAGTTTCAAACTTTCTCTTAGAACGAGGTCACTGTCTTTTTCTGAACTCTTCTGTGCTAATTTATGACAACAAAGTTCAGCTCAACTTTGATGTGGTCCGCGGACATTAATCAGCACAGAAGAGTTCAGAAAGAGACGGATAAAAGAGATACAGACTCTCTCGTTGCGATGAGCTCACTGATGTGCATCACTCCTCTCCACTGTTCTAAGACTGTCACAGTCATTTCGAAAGATGCATTTATTTTTCGAAACTCAGCATTCTTATGTGCCTGAAACAAGCGAAGTGCATTAGTATGACCAAGCTACTTTCTAACCGCATCACTCACGGTAGCTCAGGGAGAGAGCTGGAAGCAGAAGAAATTGTCTCCTGACCTCTTTTACAGACAGCCTGTTATGCTCACCACAAAGGCTCCAGGTAGCGTTCAGTAGTCCCTGTTAAATATTTGATCCATTCTGTGATCATGAGGGAAATATACCTAACTATAAATGACATGAAATATTTCATTCCTACCGACGATATGGAGTTTTTAATTTGACGAGGGCTTTAGGTAGATACTACAAGTGTGGTTCAAGGGCTGGTTACAGATCTAAACTGTATCTGTGGTCCCTAAAGAGAATTAAAAGTTCTGATAGCATATGGTAGACAGCAGATGAGATGCTAAGAAGGATATCAGAAAGAAGGATGTTAATGGGAAATATTGATGCATTGTGATTGAGCTGTAATCCTTTACCAGTGCCTTGGTGTATGCATAGAGTCAGTACCATCACTACGGATACTAGTGATGAGTGAGTGTGCTCATTACTCGAGTTTTCTGAGCATGCTCACGTGTTCTCTGAGTATTTTGGGCGTGCTCGTAGATTATGTTTGATTCCCCACAGCTGCATGATTTGCAGCTACTAGACAGCCTGAATACATGTGGGGATTCCCTAACAAACAGGCAATCCCTGCATGTGTTCAGGTTGTCTAATCATGCAGCTGCGGGGACTCAAACATAATATACAAGCACGCCCAAAATACTAAGAGAACACCCAAGCATGCTCGGAAAACTCGAGTAACGAGCACACTCGCTCATCACTAATTACGACCCCTACATGCTGCCTCATGGTGATTCCCCCAGACGTGGTATTTTTTTTCTTAAATGTGAATACCCCCCATGATAAAACATGCAATGGAATAGGCAACAATCCTGCTGTGAATTTCATTGAGAAAATGTGCGGACTTGACACACCTTGCCCCTCTTGCATTGCATAGGTTGAAACCTTCCGTGAGTGAGCAGAGGACTAGAGATGAGTGAATATGCTCGGAAGCCAATCGCCGAAACCAAATTTGCCATATTGGTGCAATATTCATGCCGAATTTATGTTTGATGATCGTTTCCGAACATATCCATTCATTTCTATTCCCAATGACTCCAGTGGCGTTCGGCAATGTTTGCCGGCGATCGTAATCCAAACCGAATATTGAAATACTCGCTCAGGTCTATAGAGGACCAAGCGAAAGCAGCGGTAGTAGGAAAGGTGAGAGGCGAGGTTGGTATAATTTTTTTATCAATTTTTAAATTCCTTTCTTCCCGTCAATTTATTATTTTGGTCTTTATAAACCACAGTGGAGAATAAACATTGTTTAACGACAATCAAGGCACTTTCGATTTGCACCAAATTTATTCAATTCAAATAAAATTTTGGGGTCGAAAAAGTAAGAGTTGAATCTGAATCGAATTTCAGGAGATCCGCTCGTCTCTAGCCCCTACAATTACATTTAACACATTCTCCGGCAATTTCCAAAAAGGAAGCTACATCATGGCCGTCCTAAAATTTGATATTTATGATATTTATACTTTTGGTTAAAACCCACCTTCCCCTATAGACAGCAGAAAACAATAATTAAATGATGTGGCAATATATAGAGCAAGGATTGTAAGTACCTGGGGTATGTAATGCATGTCACACCGCATGAGGCCCCGGCTCCAGCCTCGGCGGCAGAAGCTGTTACTTTCAGATTTCCTCAGCCTCCTTAAAATAAATGTTTATTGTATTGCAGCCTGGCATAGAATTGTAGCCTGCGGGGAGAATAACTGGTATAAACAGCAGTCTAGAACAGATATCTCTGCTCAACCCGCTGAGCTGCAACATAAAAACGATTTCTGGATTGTGAAGCCAAGCTATTAAAGAAACTTGATAAGGAATTTTAATAAAAGCTCTCAGAGCTGGGATTCAATGCACTGTCTGGTAAACTGGACAAAAATGACTCTCGGTGTAAAAGGGCTGTAATGCGGGCACGATTTTATTATTGGCGATTTAACAGTTTCTTGCCCCTTACGCACCATTGAACTCATATTGTCAGGTATAAGGTTTTCTAATATATTTACAGAAATACAACAATATACATCCTTGGATTTGGATCCCGTGCACTCGTGAATAGGTGAGCTGACCATACCATTTTCTCTATCATTTATACATGTTGTATTCCATCTGCTCATACAAAACCAAGGGCTTTTAGGATCCAACTTACCAGGTGAGGAATAACATTAGAGAGATGCAGCCAACCTGGACTGGGTGCTTTATTGCCTTTGACCCCATAGCTGGTTCCTGAATAACCTCTATGGTTCTGGCCTCCAGGTTTTAATCTCTCTGATTTCAATTACTCATAAAAGTATGACCTAAATTTCTGCATGAACCTTGTCAAAATAGGAGAAGGACATCAAACTTTAGACCTTTACATCAGTCTGTGTTTGATATCTACCATGAAGCCTGCAGATATCTAATGACATGACAAAGAAAATCATTAGCAACATTTCATGTCTCACCTAAAAAATTTCCTTTGCAAATAGTTTTCGGTTAATAAGTGCACAGTGCCTTGGAGACAGCAATTAGCCGTCACATTAACTCGACTTGCCAAATTTATTGGATGAGAAAAATATTTATTTTTGAACATTTTTATTATTAAAAAATATATAACTTTAAACCTCATTCAAAAGACATTATACAACGACATAGGCTCTGGACATTAATGAGTTCAGGTGAGAGCATGAGTGATGGGCCCCAATGTAAAGAACAACACAGAGCCCCCTAGTGGTGAGGGTTAACACTTACACCCCCCTAACCAACCTGATGAAGGACAGTGGAGAGGGGCCCCCACAAAGCCTACCAACCCACGTGCAATATTGACCCTCAATCCTAAACTCTGTAAAACTAGTAGCATGAAGAGCATGCATCAACAATTTTTGCTCTAATTACTCACACCCTTTACCACTTCCTGAAGCAATGTACATACCCAACCCCAATCCACACAAGAAGGAAAATAGTATTAGAACATGTAAATCAGAGGCAGACATACCATTGGTACCACATGTATGGCCGCACAGGGACCCGAAAGGAAAGGGGACCATGTCTACCTCCAAAGAAGATGGAATTGTGTATTATGATGAGCTATTGGACTGCAAAGAGCCCACGCATTGGTCTTGAACAGGGGCCCTCATCTGTCAGGAAAAAAGGTCCACTTGCTTTTTCTGTCAGGGCCAAATGTACTTTACCATTACACAAGCAGTAACAACTGCAATGACCACATAGATATCGAGCTGCTGACCATGCAAGAGAATTCCTTCAGCTCTTGTGTGATGGTCGTACTGTCCATCCAGAAGACCATCAGAACTGTCAGTCAAGAGCAGAAGGAAGGGGCTGTGGAGGGTTCGGTGCAGAGTGCCTGGAACACTTCACATAAACAGAACAGCGCTTCCCTTCTGGACATCCAACAAATGAAACTTGTACTTCTGATTTTTGCCCCTACTATGACCATCTACAAAATTGTTCCTTAATGTCTTTGCCGCTAATCAAACTAAAGCTAAAGAGTAAAAATTGTGAATGGGCTCCTTTGAATTGAGCGCTGGTTTGCAACAGACACGACTATGTGGTTACTATTAGACAATAGACAATTCTAAATTGCTGGCTCTATTTAATCATACTGAAAAACTTGACAGTCCATCTGATAAATGCATACGTCACTCTGTGTAATTCATAAAATCATAGATTGTTAGAGTTGGAAGGGACCTCCAGGATCATCGTGTCCAACCCCCTGCTCAATGCAGGATTCACTAACCCATCGCAGACAAATGTCTGTCCAGTTTGTGTTTGAAGACTTCCATTGATGGAGAACTCACCAGTTCTCGTGGCAGCCTGCTCCACTCATTGATCACCCTCACTGTCAAAAAGTGTTTTCTAATATGTAATCTGTAACTTCTCCCTTTCACTTTCATTCCATCGCTTCTCATGTTTCCATGTGCAATTGAGAATAATGATGATCCCTCTACACTGTGACTTCCCTTCAGATATTTGTAGACAGCTATTAAGTCTCCTCTTAGCTTCTCTTTAGCAAGCTAAACATTCCCAGACCCTTTAACCGTTCCTCATAAAACATACTTTGCAGTCCTCTCACCATCCTGGTAGCTTTTCTCTGAACTTGCTCTACTTCTTCAATGTCTTTTTTAAAATGTGTTTTGCCCAGAACTAGACACAGTATTCCAGATGAGGTCTGACCAAGGAGGAGTAGATTGGGATAATAATTTCATGTGATCTAGACTCTATGCTTCTCTTAATAAATCCTAGAACTGTGTTTGCTTTTTGCTGTTGCATCACACTGTTGACTCATGTGCAGTCTGTGATCTATTAGTATACCCAAGTCTTTTTCACACGTGCTGTTGCTTAGTTCTATTCCTCCCATTCTATAGATGTAATTTTTGTTTTTCTTGCCCATATGTAGAATCTTGCATTTCGTCCTGGTAAATACCAGCCAAACAGAAGTGCTTGGTCGTAAGTGAGGGCCCTTTTGTAGGTCAATTTGATGCCTACATAGGCAATAGAGGAAAAGAGAGATGGAGCAAAATATGAGTCCCGCATAGATTCGTGTTCTATGGCAGTAAATACAAAATAAATAGTAGGAAGCAGAGAGGCCCACTGGAAATTGGCACAGTGCAGTAGATCAACACTCCTGGCCTCTATTTATCTATTTTTAGCAATACATTTTTTGTGTATCTATCTATCTATCTATCGTTCTATCTTTCTATGTATTTTTATTGATCGTACTTCTTTCGTATGTATTTATCTTTTATTTTTGATTTCTTTCAAACCTCTCTATTTTTCTTTCTACAGTATCTATTTTATCTATAATCTAATATTTATTGTATTTCTATCTATCTATCTATCTATCTATCTATCTATCTATCTATCTATCTATCTATCTATCTATCTACAAAAATAGTAGAGCACAGCAGCACAGAAAACAAAAGCAGAGTTTGGGTGCAAAAAAGCTCCCACAGGTATTCCCCAAACCTTGAATATAGGAATCCAAAAAACAGGAGCAGCACACCGTTGTTTGTGAAAAAAAAGCTGTTTTATTTAACCCATGATGGCAACATTTCGGTCCATAGAAGTGAACCTTTTTCAAGCAGTTCGCTTCTTTGGACCGAAACGTCGCCATCATGGGCTAAATAAAACAGCTTTTTTTCACAAACAACGGTGTGCTGCTCCTGTTTTTTTTTATTCCTATCTATCTGTCTATCTATCTATCCCATATCTATCTATCTATTGACCTAGCAGAAAATGGGACAGCAGTGCACCATAAAAAAGAATTTTGGGTGCAAGGCCCTCCAAACAAACAACGATTTGTAGAAGTAATATAAGAAGAAATATAAAAGCAAAATGGCAGGCAGCACTCCAGTGAAACCTTTTTGCTGGAGTACTGCCTGCTTTTTTAATTTTTTTATATCTATATATGTATAGAGAAAATACCTGACCAGCACCTCCTAGGTGTGAACAGGTGCAAGCTGTGATAGCTGCATTATATAGAAAAAGAAAACACAACAACACTCTGTATGAGCCAAAATATGTGCAAACACTGAAAACATTGACTCTAATGTCATGGTTCTCAATGGCAAGAGAATATAGTAAAGCATACAAAAAGGACTAGCTCTTGGAAGATGGGAACTCGAGCTGACTGTGAGCTAAACCTACCACACAACTAACAGTGGCCGGGTAGCGTGCCTACGTTTTATCCCTAGACGCCCAGCGCCAGCCGGAGAACTGACTGACCCTAGCAGAGGAAAATACAGACCTGGCTTACCTCTAGAGAAATTTTCCCCAAAAGGCAGACCGTAGCCCCCACATATATTGTCGGTGATTTCAGAGGAAATTGACGAAGTATGAAGATAGGTTTAGCAAATTGAGGTCCGCTTACTAGATAGTAGGAAGACAGAAAAGGGAACTTCACAGTCAGCTGAAAACCCTTTCAAAACACCATCCTGAAATTACTTTAAGACTCTAATATCAACTCATGACACCAGAGTGGCAATTTCAGCTCACAAGAGCTTCCAGCCTCAGAAATAATCAATCACAGAGAACTGGAACAAAAATGCAAAACAAACTTAGGACTACAAGTCCAACTTAGCTGATAGTAGTCTAGGAGCAGGAACATGCAACAGAAAGGCTTCTGGTAACATTGTTGGCCGGCATAGAAATGACTGAGGAGCCAGGTTAAATAGAAAACTCCCACATCCTGATGGAAACAGGTGAACAGAGGAGATGAAGCACACAAGTGCAGTACCACCAGAAACCACCGGGGGAGCCCAGAAACCAAATTCACAACAGTACCCCCCCCTCAAGGAGGGGGCACCGAACCCTCACCAGAACCACCAGGGCGATCAGGATGAGCCCTATGAAAGGCACGGACCAAATCGGAGGCATGAACATCAGAGGCTGTCACCCAAGAGTTATCCTCCTGACCGTAGCCCTTCCACTTGACCAGATACTGAAGTCTCCGTCTGGAAACACGGGAGTCCAAGATCTTCTCGACAACGTACTCCAACTCACCCTCAACCAACACCGGAGCAGGAGGCTCAACGGAAGGCACAACCGGTACCTCATACCTGCGCAACAATGACCGATGGAAGACATTATGAATAGAAAAAGATGCAGGGAGGTCCAAACGAAAGGACACAGGGTTAAGAATCTCCAATATCTTGTACGGGCCGATGCACCGAGGCTTAAACTTAGGAGAAGAAACCTTCATAGGGACAAAACGAGAAGATAACCACACCAAGTCCCCAACACAAAGACGAGGACCAATACGACGACGGCGGTTGGCAAAATGCCGAGTCTTCTCCTGGGACAACTTCAAATTGTCCACCACATGCCCCCAAATCTGATGCAACCTCTCCACCACAGCATCCACTCCAGGACAATCCGAAGACTCCACCTGACCGGAAGAGAAACGAGGATGAAACCCCGAATTACAGAAGAAAGGAGAAACCAAGGTGGCAGAACTAGCCCGATTATTGAGGGCAAACTCCGCCAAGGGCAAAAAGGCAACCCAATCATCCTGATCCGCAGACACAAAACACCTCAAATAAGTCTCCAAGGTCTGATTAGTTCGCTCGGTCTGGCCATTAGTCTGAGGGTGGAAAGCAGACGAAAAAGACAAATCAATGCCCATCCTAGCACAGAACGCTCGCCAAAATCTAGACACGAATTGGGTTCCCCTGTCAGAAACGATATTCTCCGGAATACCATGCAAGCGCACCACATATTGAAAAAACAGAGGAACCAGCTCGGATGAAGAAGGCAATTTAGGCAAGGGAACCAAATGGACCATCTTAGAGAAACGGTCACACACCACCCAGATGACAGACATCTTCTGAGAAACAGGGAGATCAGAAATAAAATCCATGGAGATGTGAGTCCAAGGCCTCTTCGGAATAGGCAAGGATAACAACAATCCACTAGCCCGAGAACAACAAGGCTTGGCCCGAGCACAAACATCACAAGACTGCACAAAACCTCGCACATCTCGCGACAGGGAAGGCCACCAGAAGGACCTAGCCACCAAATCCCTGGTACCAAAGATTCCAGGATGACCTGCTAACGCAGAAGAATGGACCTCCGAGATGACTCTACTGGTCCAATCATCAGGAACAAACAATCTACCAGGCGGGCAACGATCAGGTCTATCCGCCTGAAACTCCTGCAAGACCCGTCGCAAATCTGGGGAAACAGCAGATAATATCACTCCATCCTTAAGGATACCTGTAGGTTCAGAATTACCAGGGGAATCAGGCTCAAAACTCCTAGAAAGGGCATCCGCCTTCACATTTTTAGAACCCGGTAGGTAAGAAACCACAAAATTAAACCGAGAGAAAAATAACGACCAGCGCGCCTGTCTAGGATTCAGGCGCCTGGCGGACTCAAGATAAATCAAATTCTTGTGGTCGGTCAATACCACCACCTGATGTCTAGCCCCCTCAAGCCAATGACGCCACTCCTCAAAAGCCCACTTCATAGCCAAGAGCTCCCGATTACCAATATCATAATTTCGCTCAGCGGGCGAAAACTTACGAGAAAAGAACGCACAAGGTCTCATCACGGAGCAGTCGGAACTTTTCTGAGACAAAACCGCCCCAGCTCCGATTTCTGAAGCGTCGACCTCAACCTGAAAAGGAAGAGTAACATCAGGCTGACGCAACACAGGGGCGGAAGAAAAGCGACGCTTAAGCTCCCGAAAGGCCTCCACAGCAGCAGGGGACCACTCAGCAACATCAGCACCCTTGTTAGTCAAATCAGTCAACGGTTTAGCGACATCAGAAAAACCAGTTATAAATCGACGATAAAAATTAGCAAAGCCCAAAAACTTCTGAAGGCTCTTAAGAGAAGAGGGTTGCGTCCAATCACAAATAGCCTGAACCTTGACAGGGTCCATCTCAATGGAAGAGGGGGAAAAAATGTACCCCAAAAACGAAATCTTTTGAACCCCAAAAACGCACTTAGAACCCTTTACACACAAGGAATTAGAGCGCAAAACCTGAAAAACCCTCCTGACCTGTTGGACATGAGAGTCCCAGTCATCCGAAAAAATCAAAATATCATCCAGATACACAATCAAAAATGTATCCAAATATTCACGGAAAATGTCATGCATAAAGGACTGAAAGACTGAAGGGGCATTTGAAAGACCAAAAGGCATTACTAAATACTCAAAATGGCCCTCAGGCGTATTAAATGCGGTTTTCCACTCATCCCCCTGCTTAATTCGCACTAAATTATACGCCCCACGAAGATCAATCTTAGAGAACCACTTGGCCCCCTTTATTCGAGCAAACAAATCAGTAAGCAGTGGCAAAGGATACTAATATTTAACCGTGATTTTATTCAAAAGCCGATAATCAATACACGGCCTCAAAGAGCCATCTTTTTTAGATACAAAGAAAAAACCGGCTCCTAAGGGAGATGACGAAGGACGAATATGTCCCTTTTCCAAGGACTCCTTAATATATTCCCGCATAGCAGCATGTTCAGGCACAGATAGATTAAATAAACTACCCTTTGGAAACTTACTGCCCGGAATCAGATCTATAGTACAATCGCACTCTCTGTGCGGAGGTAGTGAACCAATTTTAGGCTCCTCAAAAACGTCACGATAATCAGATAAAAATTCCGGAATCTCAGAGGGAATAGATGACGAAATGGAAACCAAAGGTACATCCCCATGAGTCCCCTGACATCCCCAGCTTAACACAGACATTGCTTTCCAGTCGAGGACTGGGTTATGAGATTGCAGCCATGGCAATCCAAGCACCAACACATCATGTAGATTATACAACACAAGGAAGCGAATAATCTCCTGGTGATCCGGATTAATACGCATATTTACTTGTGTCCAGTATTGTGGTTTATTACTAGCCAATGGCGTGGAGTCAATACCCTTCAGAGGTATAGTAACTTCCAGAGGCTCTAAATCAAACCCACAGCGTTTGGCAAAGGACCAATCCATAAGACTCAAAGCGGCGCCAGAGTCGACATAGGCGTCCGCGGTAATAGACGATAAAGAGCAAATCAGGGTCACAGATAGAATAAACTTAGACTGTAAAGTGCCAATTGAAACAGACTTATCAACCTTCTTAGTACGTTTAGAGCATGCTGATATAACATGAGTTGAATCACCACAATAGAAGCATAACCCATTTTTTCGCCTAAAATTCTGTCGTTCGCTTCTGGACAGAATTCTATCACATTGCATAATCTCTGGCGCCTTCTCAGTAGACACTGCCAAATGGTGCACAGGTTTGCGCTCCCGCAAACGCCCATCAATCTGAATAGCCATTGTCATGGACTCATTCAGACCTGTAGGCACAGGGAACCCCACCATAACATCCTTAATGGCATCAGAGAGACCCTCTCTGAAATTCGCCGCCAGGGCGCACTCATTCCACTGAGTAAGCACAGACCACTTACAAAATTTTTGGCAGTATATTTCAGCCTCATCCTGCCCTTGAGACAGGGCCATTAAGGCTTTTTCAGCCTGAATCTCCAAATGAGGTTCCTCATAAAGCAACCCCAAGGCCAGGAAAAACGCATCCACATTGAGCAACGCAGGATCCCCTGGTGCCAAAGCAAATGCCCAGTCCTGAGGGTCGCCCCGGAGCAAGGAAATTACAATCCTGACCTGCTGTGCAGGATCTCCAGCGGAGCGAGATCTCAGAGGCAAAAATAATTTACAATTATGTTTGAAATTCTGGAAGCGAGATCTATCCCCGGAGAAAAATTCAGGTAAAGGAATTCTAGGTTCAGATATAGGAGCATGAATAACAAAATCCTGTAAACTTTGAACCTTCACAGCGAGATTATCCAAACCTGTAGCTAAACTCTGAGGATCCATATTAATCAGGTGAAATCAGAACCATTCAAGGATTAGAAGGAGAGAGAGACGAAGGCTGCAGTAAGCAGAGATGCAAGTGAATCAACTAATGAGCAAACTCAGGAAAAAAAAAAAAATTATCTGCAGGGTTCTTTTCTCTCCTTTCTTCTGCCAATTATTTTAACCCTTGGCCGGCCAAACTGTCATGGTTCTCAATGGCAAGAGAACATAGTAAAGCATACAAAAAGGACTAGCTCTTGGAAGATGGGAACTCGAGCTGACTGTGAGCTAAACCTACCACACAACTAACAGTGGCCGGGTAGCGTGCCTACGTTTTATCCCTAGACGCCCAGCGCCAGCCGGAGAACTGACTGACCCTAGCAGAGGAAAATACAGACCTGGCTTACCTCTAGAGAAATTTTCCCCAAAAGGCAGACAGTAGCCCCCACATATATTGTCGGTGATTTCAGAGGAAATTGACATACGAAGTATGAAGATAGGTTTAGCAAATTGAGGTCCGCTTACTAGATAGTAGGAAGACAGAAAAGGGAACTTCACAGTCAGCTGAAAACCCTTTCAAAACACCATCCTGAAATTACTTTAAGACTCTAATATCAACTCATGACACCAGAGTGGCAATTTCAGCTCACAAGAGCTTCCAGCCTCAGAAATAATCAATCACAGAGAACTGGAACAAAAATGCAAAACAAACTTAGGACTACAAGTCCAACTTAGCTGATAGTAGTCTAGGAGCAGGAACATGCAACAGAAAGGCTTCTGGTAACATTGTTGGCCGGCATAGAAATGACTGAGGAGCCAGGTTAAATAGAAAACTCCCACATCCTGATGGAAACAGGTGAACAGAGGAGATGAAGCACACAAGTGCAGTACCACCAGAAACCACCGGGGGAGCCCAGAAACCAAATTCACAACACTCTAAACTGTGTTAATACTAAGATGTACTTACAAAAATGAAGGTTCTTAGCGCATAAATTGGCCAATTCATGTGTGTCAATCAACCCTGGCAAGGTGACCTCCCTCTGATGGGTCCTACTCTACTGTCAGCCTGCAATGAAACATCTTACTGAGTAATAACAGTTTAGAATCAATGTCTTCAGTGTTTGCATATATCTTGGCTCATATAGAGCGCTGCTGTGTTTTCTTTTTCTATCTATTTATCTATCTAGAAAAAGAAAACAAAAAGCAGCACCAAAAGAAAACAAAGGGTGCAAAAAATCCTTCCAGGTATATACCGAACCTCATGCTATTGTCCAGAAAAATGAAGGCAGCACTCCAATAGAAAAAATAAAAGTGGTTTATTGGCCCATGTGCGACGTTTCAGTCCAGGATGTGGACCTTTCTCAGGCCTTTATTTATCTATCTATCTATAATCTATCTATCTATCTATCTATTATCTATCTATCTATTATCTATCATCTATTATCTATCTATCTATCTATCTATTATCTATTTATCTATCTATCTATAATCTATCTATCTATTATCTATCTATCTATCTATCTATCTATCATCTATCATATATCTAAATATCTGTCTATCATCTATCTATCTATCTATCTATCTATCTATCTATCTATCTATCATATATCTATC